>NW_019154204.1:42914-49457 GCF_002288905.1 Enhydra lutris kenyoni | reverse complement strand
GTAACCTGGGAACACTTTGGTACTGGGAGTGAGACATTAACTGAAGTTCTTTTGAAGGATCTGGAAATTATGTCTACATTCTTTGCACCATTCCTTAAAGTGGGGTATTTTCAGGGAACAAGGGACAATGTGGTAATTATAGCAGAAGAGGAAATAGAAAAAGATCTTAAAATGAGCAAAACTTAAACACTATACCAGTTTATTTGGGCATGAAGGAACTTGTCGTATATATCCATGACCCTCTTCTATCTGTAGTAAATTTCTATTTTAAAAACATTCATTCTTATATATATATATATATATATATATATATATATATATATTTAGTTTGAACAAGTAAAAAGATATCTACTAATGTCAGAATCACTATTTTAAGATAAGTCAGTTTATCAATTTAAATTCTCTCTCTCTCTCTATACATATATATATGCATTTTCTTTTATACATATATATTCTTTTATATATATATTCATATATATTCATCAAGAAGATAACTTGCTAGCAGAAAAATCAAGAAAAATCACTTAAAATCTGAATTTGGTTTATCATGTGTAAAATTTTAATGTTACACCTACCTCAAGAGTCACTCTTCAGGACCAAATAAAGTTTAATTCTAGCACAAATCTTGACACAAGTCAGATTCCATCCAATGGAGATGGCCAATAAAAGTTGATATCTCTGTATTCTCCATACACAAGTCCTGCTTAGGTTCAAGACTGGATTCTGTAACTCAATAAGAAACAATCTGATTGCCTTTCACCTGTGTATATTCAGCAGAATTGAAAAAAATCAGGATGTGAATATCTTTTGTAAATGGTTTGTAAATAGATTACTCATTGTCATTTCCTTAGACAGAAGCAATATGGGAGGGAATATAGCTGATTTAGTTTTTACAAAAGAAAAAAAATATTTCTTTAGATTTCAAAACAGATATTCAATGACTGAGGTTGCTTCAATTTCAGATGCAATATTTCTTTAAATGATATCACATATAGGTTATTAGCACAAAGCAAAAAAGGGAACATTGTGCCCCTGGGTAGCTCAGACTGTGAAGCACCTGTCTTCAGCTCAGGTTTTGATCTCTGGGTCCTGTGGTCCAGCCCTATGTTAGGCTTCCTGCTCAGCAGGGGGTCTCCTTCCCTCTCTGTCCCTCCTTCCTGCTTCTGTGCTAGCTCTGTCTCTCTCTCTCTCTCTCTCTCAAAAAAAAAAAAAAAGAAAAGAAAGAAAAGAAAAGAAAAAAAGAATGAAACAGAAAAAAGAAAAGAAAAGAGCAGGGGAAACAGATAATTCAAAATGACTTTGCATTGGTATTCAAGTGACAATGACATCAAAGATGAAATTTGACTTTCTTTTTATTATTTTGGTTTTGTGGGGTTTTTTCCTCATAAATAATCTGGATAATATTAACTACCTAATAGAATATGTGTCATATCACCCCATATAGACTACAATTAAGAATACTAACATGTTGGGCATCTGGGTGGCTCAGTGGGTTAAGCCTCTGCCTTTGGCTCAGGTAACGATCTCAGGGTCCTGGGATCGAGCCCTGCATTGGGCTCTCTGCTCAGCAGGGAGAATGCTTCCCCTCTCTCTGTCTCTGCCTACTTGTGACGTCTGTATGTCAAATAAAAGACTAAAATCCTTTAAAAAAGAATATTAACAGTGACAGTCAGCCAGGGGAAGAAGACAGCCTGGCTATGCATAAGCAGGCTGACACCAGCCACCCAAGAAGGAAACAGAACTCTTGTGTTTGTGTGTGTGTGTGTGTGTGTGTGTGTGTGTGTGTGACCGTGTGGTCGGTGTTGTTTCAGCATGGTTTGAATCTGACAGGTGTTCTGACTCTTAAGGTTGTTGTGTGTTTTCCATAGTTGTGTTTCATAAATGAGTGTATCTCTGTGTTAGAGGTGTGTTGAGTGCATGCAGTTCACGAGTCTGATGGATATGGTGTGTGTCTTGTGTGTTTTACGTGGCGTTGGTGTGTGATTGAGATGTGTTCCGTATGGTGGATGTTTGATGTTTCTCCAATGCCTATGGGTGGGGGGTAGGTGGTGTGTATTCATGATGTCCATGCACTGTGTTAGTGGGGGTATATTTTGTGTGTGGGTTGTTTGTGTTCTTTTCTTCTGGTGTGTGGCAGTGTGGATTATGGTGGGCTAGGTGGGCCGAGTTTGGGGTATCTATGCTGTGTGCATGGTGTGTGTGTGTGGGGTGCCCATTCATGTGGTCTCTGTGTGGTATGCTTGTGGGAGATGCCTGGTGTGCGTGGTGAATCGCAGTGTGTGTATGGTGTTTGTGTGGTGTGGGCATGGCGTGCTTCTGGGTGGGCTAAGTGTTGAGATCTTCTGGTATAGAAGAGTGTTGTGATGTGACCACTGCATATGGAGTGTATGCACGTAACTTATGCTGTCTGTGCAGTGTGCATTGATCCATGTAACAGATGGCTGTTTATGTTGGTTTTGGCATGGGTTCATGGTGTGTGTTTGGCCTATGTCTGTGGTGTGTGTGATGAATATAAGGAATTCTTGTGGTCCATGTGTAGCAATGTGAGGTGTGGGTGAGGGGTAGAGTTGTGGTATGTAGGCAGTGGAGGCACGGTTCATGGGTGCTGCAAGTGCCATGATTCCTTGGTTGCCTGTGGAGGGTTGGTGAGGGGAGTAGGTGACTTGATCGCCCATAGTGGAGTGGAGTGTCTTGGTGGTGCGGCGGTGCATTTGTGTTTTGGATGGTTGGTGTGTGCAGGAGATATGTGTTCTGGGTGGAATAGGTGTAGTGATTGTGGAGCATAGGGTCGTGTGTGTGGTCTCAATGATGTGGGTGGGTGTATGTGTGTGTTCTCTATGTAGTCTGTGTCATGTGTATCTGGTTTGTGATGCACATGCGCAAGACGGGACAAGGACGAGTGGTATGAATCGGTTTGGTGTGTGTTAAACGAGTGATGTCAGTGTGGGGGTGTTGGGGAGTTTATGCTGGGCATAATTTGGATGGCAGGAGTTGTGTGTTTGTGCTGTATTGATGGAGTGTGCTGGAGGTGTCATATGCCAGTGAGGGAGGTGTTGCCTATGTTTGCTGTCCTCCCGGTGTGTGTGTGTGTGTGTGTGTGTGTGTGTGTGTGTGTGTCCTCTGAGTGCTGTGTGTGGAGTTCATAGGTTTTCACGGTCTATGTGTGGGTGTGGTATATGTGTGGATCCTGTCTCTGGGGGCCTTACCCATGTTCGTGTTGTAGGTGTGGTGTGACTCTTCTGGGTATTGTGTGTTCCATTTCTGGAATTCCTTGGTGGTATGCATGTTTGGTGTCATGGGACGTTATGGGTGTCCTGTGTGTGTCCTGCCTATGTCGTGGTGTGTTGCATGGGTGATGTCTGCCTGTGTGCGTGTGGTGTATTTTGTTTTTGTGGAGTGCACCCCTGTAGGCTTTGGGTGGGTGTTTGGCCATGTGTCCATTTGACATACGTGCTGTGTGTGAGAGGTGTATGTGTGATGTGTTTGTGAGGTCCAGGCGAAGGGAGTGTGTCATCCATGAGGTAGGAATGTGGTGTCTGTCATGCGTGGGAGTATATTTAGGATATGGATTGTGTGTGCCTTCCATGAGTTTGCGTGTAACATCGCCATTCCATGCAGGTGATCTATATGTGTAGATCGTAGGTGGTGTTTTGGGGGTGAGACTGTTGCACTGGAGGTCGATGAAGTGTGTGTGAATGGTATATGTCTGCTGTTCATGGTTTTGGATTGGTGTGTGGCATGCATTCTGTATTTTGCACGCATTGTGTGTGTGCACACGCATGCATAAGTGCGTGCATGTGTGTGTGTTTGTGAGTGTTGTGTACTTGGGGATTGTTTTCTATGTTTCTCTGCTAGGCTTGTACTCCGTTTGTCCTGCGAGAGTCTTGGGTGTAGCCCTTATGGAGTGTCTGTTGCATCGGGGCACTGCATGTGGTATCGGGGTGGTTATATGGATTCGCGTGCGGGTGGTGTAGGTTTGCTGTGTGTGGTATGAGTGTTCTGTGAGTTTTTTGTATGACGAGTGAGGGCCGTGTCTATATCTGTGTTCTGTGGGAGTGGTGTGTGTAGGATGTATGCTTGTATGGGTGTATTCTCTTTGTAGCCTATGGAGGTAGGTTGTATGTGTGCTTTGTGTGTGATCTCTTGGTGTGGTGTCATCAGGCGATGGGTTGTGGATGGTTTGTGTGTGCAGTTGGTGCTGCAGCCTGTGATGTAATGCATCAGTGTACAGGTGTGTGGTCAGGCCTGTGGGGTGTGCCTTGCTATGTGTTCCATACAGTGCAGTCAGTGAGAGAGGACATGTGTTTGGTGATTGTATGATTAATCATTGGTACACTAAGCACTGGAACTTACATAGAGCCTGCACTGTGTTGGAGGACCATCGTTCGGTGGGGCGATATCAGACACCAATTATGGTGGCTGAACTCAGAACAAAAGCGAGGATCCATCAAACTCTGGGACGATTCTGTCAGAGTGAGAGCTCCATGACCCCTGATGGTGAGCCAAGACCCAGTTTGAAAGATGGAAGGTTACGGGAGTGCCTTTTATGGGGATCTGCACAGAAAGTGAAGCAAACAGAAACTTCAAGCAGGGAAGGAGACAACTAAGTTTGTTTCCCCTTGCCCCAGGAATGAGGCCACCTCTCATCAAAACCGCTCCTTTGGCCTGTACACCCATGTTTCTGGCCGAGCCTCTGTAGGCACCTGAAGTTTTCGGATGTGCCAGGTGTTCTGAAACTCAACTGGGAGGGGCCGAGCCTGGGCCCTGAGCTGCAACATAACCAAAGTCCTGAGAAGTCTGTGGCAGTCTCCTCTTTCAAGGGAGCATATGGCTCATTGACACGGACATGGAATGATTCTCGGGTCTCTCTCATTAGAGAAAAAAGAGAAAAAGATAGGAGCACCTGGTGGGCTCTGTGCATTAAGTATCTGACTCTTGGTGGCAGCTGAGGTCATGGTTTCATTGGTAGTGGGATGGAATGTCCTTGTCCTGCTGCGTGCTATGTGGGCAGTCTCCACGGAGCTTCTCTCACTCTTCCCTCTGTCAAGTCGTGCAAACCCTCCAACACTGCCTTTGCAACGAAACAACCATGTTCAGAATGGAAGCACTAGCCCAGTCTCCCAACGAGTTGACTTTCTCAGGACAAAGTCACAAGTCTGCATTCAGGCGACGGGAAATCTCCATGGGCTCCACCAGAGAGTTGGTGAGCCAGAGGCTTCCATTCATCCTTTAGAAAGAAGAGGAACAGCAAGTCTGGCCTTAGATATTTCTCCACCCTTCAAGCCAGTGACTAGAGATAGCTGTCGTTCAGGGGAAGCAGTGGTGGATTACTCTCTGTGGAATCTCCTGTGTTTGCAACTAGGCCTTCGGTCAATATTCCCTGAACATTCTTGGAAAAAGGCCGCACCAGGACTGGCAGAATACTCTGCCTGCCCTAGCCATCTGGTCTTCCGAACGGAGGCATCAGAGGGAGGCAAAGAGTAGAGCCAGCTGACCACCCATTCCAGTCCTTACTCCATGCAGCCAAGCAGCATGCAGTCCCAAGCAGGAGTCCAAGATTCCTTGGCAATCTCTGACCCTGACTGCTCTCTCGGAGCACAGAACCACAAAGGAAACTTGCCACCGACCAATGAGTGCTGGCTGTGTGCATGACAGCTCCATATCCCAGGAATGGAAGTCAAGGGAAGGTTTGAATTTCAGCAAGCTTGGCAGAAGAGCTCCAGGAGGGCCAATGTGTTCCCATCCAATGGGAAGGAAATCAATCTGACCATTGTATTAACTCTGTTTCCCTTGGCTACGGAAATGTGACCTGGTGTCTCTGAGAACCTCCAGCCCAGCCTCTGCTGCCCTATGACAACCCACTATCCCTCCCCATGTCCATGTCTTTCTGAGACTAGATTGTAGTGGATCCTGGGGCCCAACCTAACGTACAGGCCTGATGTCTCGGCCAGACTCCCAGGTTGACTGAGACACAGGATTCGAATGGCCTCAGGCTTAAAGCTAGTATGCAATGAGAAGCAATGCATGGAAGTGGATACCGAGGGCCAGATTTCTTCAGTACAGAGGAGCATGTGATGATGTCGAAAGGAAAGGGCCCAGCCAGCACACTTTCCTAGCGAGCTCCCCATATCAGGAATAACAATCAGCTGTGGGCTTGGGCAAAGGGAACCTCCAGAGGCTCCACCTGGGAGGCCTGTCAACAAGCGGCCTGGGTCCTTTCTGCCAAAAGACAATCAATACTTCTGGCCCTGGCTCCTTTTCCTGTCCTTCCCATACTGCCTACCATGTGGAGTGGTTAAGGGAGAGCTGAGGTGCTTTGGGGGGCGACTTTCAAGTTTTGGAACTGGGACTCAGTGCACTCGACCAGACAAGGGCTCTTTCATAGCATGCCCTGCCATGCAGCATTCTGGGCAGGTGCGAACAATCTCTTCTTCCTCATGAATCATGTCAGTCAGCCTGGGGAAGGAGACAGCCTGGCTATGCATAAGCAGGCTGAAACCAGCCACCCAAGAAGGAAGCAGAACTCGGGGTTGGGTGTGTGTG
>NW_019154204.1:30054-42904 GCF_002288905.1 Enhydra lutris kenyoni | reverse complement strand
TGTGTGTGTGTGTGTGTGTGTGTGTGTGTGTGTGTGTGTGTGTGTGTGTGTTTGTGTATGTGACTGTGTGGTCCATGTTGTTTCAGCGTGGTTTGAATATGACAGGGGTTCTGACTCTTGAGGTGGTTGTGTGTTCTCCATAGTTGTGTTTCATAAGAGAGTATATCTCTGTGTTGGAGGTGTGTTGATGCATGCAGTTCACGAAGGTGATGGATATGGTGTGTGTCTTGTGTGTTTTAGATGGCGTTTGTGTGTGATTGAGATGTGTTTCGTATTGTGGATGTTTGATGGTTCTCCAATGCCTATGGGTGGGGGTAGGCGGTGTGTATTCATGATATCCATGCACTGTTTTAGTGGGTGTATGTGTTGTGTGTGGGTTGTTTGTGTTCTTTCCTTCTGGTGTGTGTGTGGTGTAGATTAGAGTGGACTAGGTGGGCTGAGTTTGGGATATCTATGGTGTGTGCACGGTGTGTGTGTGGGTGGTGCCCATTCATGTGGTCTCGGTGTGGTGTGCTAGTGGGAGATGCCGGGTGTGCATGGCCAATCGTGGTGTGTGTATGGTGTTTGTGTATTGTGGGCATGGTGTGCTTCTGGGTGGGCTAAGTGTTGTGAGCTTCTGGTATAGAAGTGGTGTGTGTTGTGATGTGACTGCAGCCTTTGGAGTGTATGCACTTGATTTGTGCTGTCTGTGCAGTGTGCATTGATCCATGTAACAGATGGCTGTGTGTGTTGATTTTGGCATGTGTTCACAGTGTGTGTTTGGCCTATGTCTTGGTGTGTGTGATGAATATCAGGAATTCCTGTGGTCCATGTGTAGTGATGTGAAGTGCGGGTGAGGGGTAGACTGGTGGTATGTAGGTAGTGGAGGCGTGGATCTTGGGTGCTGCAAGTGCCGTGATTCCTTGGTTGCCTGTGGAGTGTGGGTGAGGGGAGTAGGTGACTTGATCGCCCATAGTGGAGTGGAGTGTCTTGGTGGTGTGGTGGTGCGTTTTTGTCTTGAATGGGTGGAGTGTGCAGGAGATATGTGTTCTGGGTGGGATAGGTGTAGTGATTGTGCAGCATAGAATCGTGTGTGGTCTCAATGATGTGGGTTGGTGTGTGTGTGTGTTCTCTATGTTGTCTGTGTCATGTGTATCTGGTTTGTGATGGACATGCGCAAGACGGGACAAGGACGAGTGGTAGGAATCGGTTTAGTGTGTGTTAAACGAGTGATGTCAGTGTGGGAAGGGTGGGGGAGATTTTGCTGGGCATAGTTTGAATGGCAGGAGGTGTGTGTTTGCACTGTAGGGATGGAGTGTGCTGGAGGTGTCATGTGCCAGTGAGGGAGGTGTTGCCTATGTCTGCTGTCCTTCCAGTGTTTGTGTGTGTGTGTCTGTCCTCTGAGTGCTGTGTGTGGAGTTCATGGGTTTTCACGGTCTATGTGTGGGTGTGGTATATGGGTGGTTCCTGTCTCTGAGGGCCTTACCGGTGTTCGTGTTGTAGGTGTGGTGTGACTCTTCTGGGTATTGTGTGTTCCATTTCTGGAATTCCTTGGTGGTATGCATGTTTGGTGTCATGGGACGTTTTGGGTGTCCTGTGTGTGTCCTGCCTATGTCATGGTGTGTTGCATGGGTGATGTCTGCCTGTGTGCATGTGGCATATTTCGTTTTAGTGGAGTGTTCCCCTGTAGGCCTTGGGTGGGTGTTTGGCCATGTGTCCATTTGACATATGTGCTGTGTGTGTGAGCTGTACGTGTGATGTGTTTGTGAGGTCAGGTGAGGGGAGTGTGTCGTCCATGAGGTAGGAGTGCGTTTTGTTGGGAACCCAGAGCTAGGCCCTCAACTGAGCCCTGTGGAGAGCCTGACTCTGCACTCACAAATCAGGTCTGCCATTTTCCTAGAGCCAAACCCTATGCCTACATTGGATGTTTATGCTCTGGACCCCTAGGCCGGACACCCAGTTCCTCCCATGGATGGGAACATCAGACTGTCTGAAGGACTCACCTCTTAGGCAGGAACAAACCTTTTAATTACGTGTTATCCAATAACCTCAGAGACATAGAAACTGGCATACTCCCCTGAGGCCATTGCCACTTCTTTGCTTGTCCAGGCCAAAAATCCAGGGCCTGAGGAGCCTCCTGAGTCCCGCCCTCAACTCAGACCGGGGGTGAGTCCATCTCTGTGTTGCCAGATTGGACATGCCTTAACCTAAGACATAACCCTAACCCTAACCCTAACCCTAACCCTAACCCTAACCCGAAGCCCAGGGCGGGTGCTCAGGCTTCTATCCAAGAGGCCTGGTTCCCAAACTCTCCAGATGAGGGAACCCTGAGCTGCAGTGCACAATTGCACTTGATCCCTAAAGGAAAGCATGCCCTTTAGGAATGAGCTGATCCCGCAGAGCTGGAGAAACCTGCATGCATCCCTTGGGCCACAGCCACGTTAGGCGCCAACAAGTACCAGGAACCAGGAATCTGACGATCCTGCAGACACAAGACCTCAACTCAGCCCCAGTGAAAGGCCACCTAAGCTCGGGAAGATCGGGCCTGCCATGCCCCGTCAGCCTAACCCTAACCCTAGGGTACTTATTCAGACTTCCATCCCCGGTGGCCTGGACCGGTAGCCCTCAAGTTTGGGGACTCCTTATTCACAACACAGGGCTCTGGGTGCCTCTGACGAGGAAACTGTGCCTTTCGGCCCTGTTTGGTACCCTCATGGCGGGAGAGACCTACTTGTCCCGTAAAGCCACCCAGACCTTCCTGGGACCTACACACCACAATACTGGAGCCTGATGGGCCCCCAGAGCTATGCCCTCAACTGAGCCTTGTGGAGCCTCTGCACTCACAAATCAGGTCTTCCATTCACTCAGAGCCAAACCCTATCCCTAGTTTGGGAGTTCAGGTTCTGGAACCCAAAGGCCTGACACCCAGTTCCTCCCATGGAGGCAACATCAGACTGCCAGAAGGACTCAGCCTCTCAGCCAGGAACAAACCGTTTCATTCTGTGCTCTCCAATACCCTCAGAGACTTAGAAACCAGAAAGCTCCCCGAGGCCACTCCCGGCCCCCTTGCCCATCCAGGCCAAATACCCAGGGTCTGAGGATCCTCCTGAGTCCTGCCCTCACCTCAGCCCTTGGGTGAGCCCATATCTGTGTCACAAGATCCGACACGCCTTGTCCCTAAGACATAAACCTAACCCTAACCCTATCCCTTACTTTAACCCTAACCTGAAGACCAGGTCGGGTGCTCAGGTTTCCATCCTCAAAGGTCTGCTTCCCAAACTCTCCAGATGGGGGAACCCTGAGCTGCACCGCACAATTGCACTTGATCCCAATAGAAAAGCATGCCCTATAGAAAAGAGCTGAACCCGCAGAGCTGGAGTAACCTGCATGCATCCCTTGGGCAAAAGCCATGATAGGCGCCCAACAGGACCACAAATTAGGAGTCTGACGATCCTACAGACACAAGCCCTCAACTCAGCTTTAGGGAGAGGCCACGTCAGCGCAGGCAGATCGGACCTGCCATGCCCTGTCGGCCTAACCCTAACCCTAGGTTGCTTATTCAGAATTCTATCTCCAGTGGCCTGGCCCTGTAGCCCTCCAGTTGAGTACTCCTTCTTCACTAGACAGGACTCTGGGTGCCACCCAGGATGAAACTGTCCCATTGGCCCTGTGCAGGATCCTCGAAGCGCGAGAAACCTGCCTGCCCCGTAAAGCCCACCACACCTTCTGAGGACACCCACACCACAATCCCGGAGCCTGATGGGCCCCCATACCTAGGCACTCAAATGAGCCCTTTGGAGAGCCTGACTCTACACGGACAAATCAGGTCTGCCATTCTCCCAGAGCCAAACCCTAACCCTAGGTTGGGTATTCAGGTTCTGAAACCCAGAGGCCTGATACCCAGTTCCTCATAAATGGGAGCATCACACTGTCAGAAGGACTCAGCCTCTCAGCCAGGAACACACCATTTCATGCCGTGCTATCCAATAGCCTCAGAGACCTAGAAACCAGCATTCTCCCCGAGGTCATTCCCACCCTTTTTGCCCCTCCAGGTAAAAAACCCAAGGCCTGTGGAGACTCCTGAGTCACCCTCAACTCAGTCCTTGGGTGAGCCCATATCTGTTTTGCCAGATCAGACATGCCTTGTCCCTAAGGCATAACCCTAACCCTAACCCTAACCCTAATCCGAAGCCAGGTCTGGTGCTCAGGATTCCATCCTCAGAGGCCTGGTTCCCAAACTCTCCAGATGGGGAGCCCTGAGCTGCAGCGCACAATTGCCCTTGAACCTAACAGGAAAGCATACCCTTTAGAAATGAGCTTTACCTGCCCATCAGGAGAAACCTGCATGCATCCCTTGGGCCACAGCCATGATAGGAACCCACCAGGACCACGACCAGGAGTCTGACAATCCTGCAGACACAAGCCCTCAACTCAGCCCTAGGGAGAGGCCCCCTCAATGAGGGCAGATCGGGCTTGCTATGCCCCATTGGCCTAACCCTAACCCTAGGTTTGGGTTATGCTTATTCAGACTTCAGTCCCTGGTGGCCTGGCCCAGTAGCCCTCCACTTTGGGGACTCCTTATACACAATGCAGGACTCGGAGTGCCCCCCACGAGAAAACTGTGCCATTCGTCCCTGTGCAGGACCCTCGTGGCGGCAGAGACCTACTTGCCCCTTAAAGCAACCCACAACTTCTCAGGACACCCACACCACAATCCCAGAGCCGATGGGCCACCAGAGCTATGCCCTCAACTGAGCCCTGTGGAGAACCTGGCTCTGCACTGACAAATAAGTGCTGCCATTCTCCCAGAGTCAAACCCCAACCCTAGGCTGGGTGTTCAGGCACTGAACCCCAGAGGCCTGATACTCAATTCCTCCCATAAATGGGAGCATCACATTGTCAGAAGGACTCTACCTCTCAGCCAGGAACACACCGTTTCATGCCGTGCTATCCAATAACCTCAGAGACCTAGAAACCAGGATGCACCCTGAGGACATTCACACCCTCTTGGCCCTTCCAGGCCAAAAACCAAGGGCCTGAGGATGCTCCTGAGTCCCGTCCACAACTCAGCCCTTGGGTGAGCCCATATCTATTTTGCCAGATTGGACATCCCTGTCCTTAAGACATAACCCTAACCCTAACCCTAAACCGAACCCGAAACTTAGGTCGGGTGCTCAGGCTTCCGTCTTCAGAGGCCTGGTTCCCAAACTCTCCAGATGGGGGAACCCTGAGCTGCAAAGCACAATTGCATTTGATCCTAACAGGAAAGCATGCCCTTTAGAAATGAGC
Organism: Enhydra lutris kenyoni; assembly: GCF_002288905.1. Taxonomy (NCBI): domain Eukaryota; kingdom Metazoa; phylum Chordata; class Mammalia; order Carnivora; family Mustelidae; genus Enhydra; species Enhydra lutris. The sequence continues at coordinate 37,636 of NW_019154204.1, read as the reverse complement.
TGAACCCGAAGAGCAGGAGAAACCTGCATGCATCCCTTGGGCCACAGCCACGTTAGGCGTCCAATAGGACCACGAATCAGGAGTCTGACGATCCTGCAGACACAAGCCCTCAACTCAGCCCTAGGGAGAGACCACCTCAACTCGGACAGATCAGGCCTGCCATGTCCCGTCGGCCTGACCCTAACCCTAGGTCAGGGTTATGCTTATTCAGACTTCCGTCCCCGGTGGCCTGGCTTGATAGCCCTCCAGTTTGGGGACTCCTTCTTCACAACGCAGGGCTCTAGGTGCCACCCACGAGGAATCTGTGTCATTCTGCCCAGTGCAGGACCCTCGTGGCGGCAGAGACCTACTTGCCCCTTACAGCAACCCTTTCCTTCCTAGGACACCCATATCACAATCCCGGAGCCTGATGGGCCGCCAGAGGCACGTCCTCAACTGAGCCCTGTGGAGAGCCTGAATCTGAACTGACAATCAAGTCTGCCATTCTCACGGAGCCAAACCCTAACCCTAGGTTGGGTCTTCAGGCTCTGAGCCCAGAGGCCTGATACACAGTTCCTCCCACGAATGGGAGCATCAGATTGTCAGAAGTACTCAGCCTCTCAGCCAGGAACACTCAGTTTTATGCCGTGCTATCCAATAGCCTCAGAGACCTAGAAACCAGCATGCTGCCTGAGGACATTCCCGCCCTCTTTGCTGTTCCAGGCCAAAAAAACCAGTGCCTAAGGAGCCTCCTGCATCCCGCTCTCAACTCAGCCCTTGGGTGGGCCCATATCTGTGTTGCCAGATCGGATATGCCTTGTCCCTAAGACATAACCCTAACGCTAATCCTAACCCTAACCCTAAGCCTAACCCGAAGCCTAGGTCGGTGCTCTGGCTGGTTCCCAAAGTCTCCTGATTGGAGAGCCCTGACCTGCAATGCACAATTGCACTTGATCCTAAAAGGAAAGCATGCCCTTTAGAAATGAGCGGAATCCGCAGAGCAGGAGAAACCTGCATGGATCCCTTAGGCCACAGCCATGTTAGGAGCCCACCAGGTCCATGAACCAGGAGTCTGATTATCATGCAGACACAAGCCCAAAACTCAGCCCTAGGGAGAGGCCACCTCAGCGCGGGCAGATCAGGACTGACATCCCCTGTCAGCCTAACCCTAAAACTAGGGTGCTTATTCAGAATTCCGTCCCCGGTGGCCTGGCACGGTAGACCTCCAGTTTGGGGACTCCTTCTTCAAAACGCAGGGCTCTGGGTGCTACCCATGAGGAAACTGTGCCATTGGGCCCTGTGCAGGACCCTCGTGGCAGGAGAGACCTATTTGTCCCTTAAAGCCACCTAGACCTTCCTGGGACCCCCACACCACAAACCTGGAGCCTGATGGGTTCGCAGAGCAAGGCCCTCAACTGAGCCCTGTGGAAAGCCTGACTCTGCCCTGACAAATCAGGTCTGCCATTCTCCCACAGCCAAACCCTAACCCTCGGTTGGGTGTTCAGGTTCTGGACCCCTAGGCCTGACACCCAGTTCCTCCCATGGATGGGAGCATCAGACTGTTGGAAGTACTCACCTCTCAGGCAGGAACAAATCTTTTAATTCCGTGCTATCCAATAGCCTCCGAGACCTAGAAACCAGCATACTCCTCTGAGGCCATTCCCGCCCTCTTTGCCTACCCAGGCTAAAAACCCAGGGCCTGAGGAGCCTCCTGAGTCCCGCCCACAACGCAGCCCTTGGGTGAGCCCATATCTGTGTTGCAGGATCAGACATGCCTTGTCCCTAAGACTTAACGCTAACCCTAACCTAACCTAACCCTAACCCGAAGCCCAGGTTTGGTGCTCAGGCTTCCATCCAAGAGGCCTGGTTCCCAAATTCTCCAGATGGGGGAACCCTGAGCTGCAGCACACAATTGCACTTGAAGCTAAAAGTACAGCATGCCCTTTAGAAATGTGCTGAACCCACCCAGCAGGAGAAACCTGCCCACATCCCTTGGGCCACAGCCATGTTAGGCTACCCCCAGGACCACGAACCATGAGTCTGACGATGCTATAGACACAAGCCCACAACTCAGCCTTAGGGATAGGCCCCCTCAGCGTGGGCAAATCGGGCCTGCCATGCCCCTCTGCCTAACCCTAACCCTAGGTTTGGTTATGCTTATTCAGACTTCTGTCCTCGGTGGCCTGGCCCGGTAGCCTTCCAGTTTGGAGACTCTTTCTTCACAATGCAGGGCTCTGGGTGCCACCCACGAGGAAACTGTGTCATTCTGCCCTGTGCAGGACCCTTGTGGTGGAAGAGACGTACTTGTCCCTTAAAGTAACCAACACCTTCTTAGGACACTCATTACACAATCCCGGAGCCTGATGGGCCACCAGAGCTAAGCCCTCAACTGAGCCCTGTAGAGGGCTTGGCTCTGCAATGACAAACAAGGGCTGCTATTCTCCCAGAGCCAAACCCTAACTCTAGGTTGGGTGTTCAGGCTCTAGACCCGAGAGGCCTGATATTCAGTTCCTCCCATGCATGGGAGCATTACATTGTCAGAAGGACTCAGCCTCTCAGTCATTAATACACCTTTTCATTCCGAGCTATCCAATAGCCTCAGAGAACTAGAAACAAACATGCACCCCGAGGCCATTGCCACCCTCTTTGCCCCTCCAGGCCAAAAACCCATGGCCTGAGGATCCTCCTGTATCCAGCTCTCAACTCAGCCCTTGGGTGAGCCCATATCTGTGTTGCCAGTTTGGACATGCCTTGTCACTAAGATATAACCCTAACCCTAACCTGAAGCCTAGGTTGGGTGCTCAGGCTTTAGTCCTCAGAAGCCTGGTTCCCAAACTCTCCAGATGGGGGACCCTGTGCTGCAAAGCACAATTGCACTTGATCCTAAAAAGAAAGCATGACCTTTAGAAATGAGCTGAATCCGCAGAGCAGTAGAAACCTGCATGCATCCCTTGGGTCACAGCCACGTTAGGCACCCACCAGGACCACGAAGCCGGAGTCTGACGATCCTGCAGACACAAGCCCTCAACTCAGCCCTAGGGAGAGTTCACCTCAGCACGGGCATATCAGGCCTGCCATGCCCCGTCAGCCTACCCTAACCCTAGGGTGCTTATTCAGACTTCCATCCCTGGTGGCCTGGCACGGTAGCACTCCAGTTTGGGGACTCCTCTTCTCAATGCACGGCTCTGGGTGCCACCCACGAGGGAACTGTGCCATTTGGCCCTGTGCAGGACCCTCTGGCGGGAGAGACCTACTTGTCTCGTAAAGCCACCCAGACCTTCCTGGGACCCCCAAACCACAATCCTGGATCCTGATGGGCCCCAAGATCTAGGCCCTCAACTGAGCCCTGTGCAGAGCCTGACTCTGCACTGACAAATCAGGTCTGCCATTCTCCCAGAGACAAACCCTAACCAGAGGTTGTGAGATCAGGCTCTGGGCCCCAGGCCCGACACTCAGTTCCTCCCATGGATGGGAGACAGACTGTCGGAAGGGCTCAACTCTCAGGCAGGAACAAACCTGTTAGTTCCGTGCTATCCAATAGCCATGGAGACCTAGAAACGAGCATGCTCCCCGAGGACATTCCCGCCCTCTTTGCCTATCCAGGCCAAAAACCCAGGGCCTGAGGAGCCTCCTGAGTCCCGCCTTCAACTCAGCCTTTGCGTGAGCACATATCTGTGTTGACAGATCGGACATGCCTTGTCCCTAAGACATTACCCCAACCCTAACACTAACCCTAAACCTAACCCGAAGCCCAGGTCGGGTGCTCAAGCTTCCGTCCTCAGACACCTGGTTCCCAAACTCTCCAGATGGGGGAACCCTGAGCTGCAGCGCACAATTGCACTTAAACCTAAAAGTACAGCATGCCCTTTAGAAATGAGCTGAACCCTCCCAGCAGGAGAAACCTGCACGCATCCCTTGGGACATAGCCCTGTTAGGCACCCACCAGGACCATGAACCAGGAGTCTGACGATCCTATAGACACAAGCCATCAATTCAGCCGTAGGGAGATGCCACCTCAGCGCTTGAAGATAGGGCCTGCCATGCCCTGTTGGCCTAAACCTAACTCTAGGTTTGGGTTATGCTTATTCAGACTCCCTTCCTCGGTGGCCTGGCCCGGTAGTCCTCTAGTTAGGGGACCCTTCTTCACAACTCAGGGCTTTGGGTGCCACCCACGTGGAAACTGTGTCATTCTGCCCTGTGCAGGACCCTCGTGGCGGCAGACACGTACTTGCCCCTTAAACCAACCCACACCTTCCTAGGACACGCACACCACAATCCCTGAGCCTGATCGGCCGCCAGAGTTATGCCCTCAACTGAGCCCTGTGGAGGGCCTGGCTCTGCACTGACAAATAAGGGCTGTCATTATCCCAGAGTCAAACACTAACCCTACGCTTGGTGTACATGTTCTGGTCCCGAGAGGCCTGATTTTTCAGTTCCTCCCATGCATGGGAGCATTACACTGTCAGAAGGACTCAGACTCTCAGGCAGGAACACACTATATCATTCCGTGCTATCCAATAGCCTCAGAGACCTAGAAACCAGCATGCTCCCCGAGGCCATTCCCGCCCACTTTGCCCCTCCAGGCCAAAAACGCAGGGCCAGAGGATCCGCCTGCATCCCACTCCCAACTCAGCCCTTGGATGAGTCCATATCTGTGTTGCCAGATCGGACATGGCTTTTCCCTAAGACATAACCCTAACCCTAACCCTAACCCTAACCCTAACCCTAACCCTAACCCTAATCCTAACCCGAAGTCTAGTTCGGGTGCTCAGGCTTCCGTCCTCAGACACCTGGTTCCCAAACTCTCCAGATGGGGGAACCCTAGCTGCAATGCACAATTGCACTTTATCCTAAAAGGAAAGCATGCCATTTATAAATGAGCTGAATCCGCAGAGCAGGAAAAACCTGCATGGATCCCTTGGGCCACAGCCACGTTAGGCGCCCACCAGGACCATGAAGCCGGAGTCTGACGATCTTGCAGACACAAGCCCTCAACTCAGCCCTAGGGAGAGGCCACTTCAGCGCAGGTAGATCGGGCCTGCCAGGCCCCGTTAGCCTAACCCAATGCCTACGGTGCTTATTCAGACTTCCGTACCCGGTGGCCTGGCACGGTAGACCTCCAGTTTGGGGACTCCTTTTTCAAACGCAGGGCTCTGGGTGACACCCGCCAGGAAACTTTGCCATTTGGCCCTTCACACACTCGTGAAGGGAGAGACCTATTTGTCCCATGAAGCCACCCAGACATTCCCTGGTCCACCTCACCACAATCCTGGAGCCTGAAGGGCCCCAGATCTAGGCCCACTACTGAGCCCTATGCAGAGCCTGACTCTGCCCTGACAAATCAGGTCTGCCATTCTCCCAGAGAAAAACCCTAACCCTAGGTTGGGTGTTTAGGCTCTGGACCCCTAGGCCTGACACCCAGTTCCTCCCATGGATGGGAGCATCAGACTCTCGGAAGGACTCATCTCTCAGGCAGGAACAAACCTTTTAATTCCGTGCTATGCAATAGCCTCGGAGACATAGAAACCAGCATACTCCCCTGAGGCCATTCCCGCCCTCTTTGCCTATCCAGGCCAAAAATCCAGGGCCTGAGGAGCCTCCTGAGTCCCGCCCTCAACTCAGCCCTTGGCTGAGCCCATATCTGTGTTGACAGATTGGACATGCCTTGTTCCTAGGACATTACCCTAACCCTAACCCTAATCCTAAACCTAACCCGAAGCCCAGGTCAGGTCCTCAGGCTTCCATCCAAGAGGCCTGGTTCCCAAATTCTCCAGATGGGGGAACCCTGAGCTGCAGCGCACAATTGCACTTGAATCTAAAAGTACAGCATGCCCTTTAGAAATGAGCTGAACCCTCTTAGCAGGAGAAACTTGCACTCATCCCTTGGGACACAGCCCTGTTAGGCGCCCACCAGGACCATGAACCAGGAGTCTGACGATCCTATAGCCACAAGCCGTCAATTCAGCCATAGGGAGAGGTGAAGTCAACACTGGCAGATCGGCCCTCCATGCCCTGTCGGCCTAACCGTAACCCTAGGTTTGGGTTATCCTTATTCAGACTTCCGTCCCCAGTGGCCTGACCCGGTAGCCCTCCGTTTGGGGACTCCTTCTTCACAACGCAGGGCTCTGGGTGCCACCCACGTGGAAACTCTGTCTTTCCTCCCTGTGCAGGACCCCCATGGTGGCAGACACGTACTTGCCCCGTTAGGCAATGCACACCTTCCTAGGACACGCACACCATAATCCCTGAGCCTGATGGGCTGCCCGAGCTATGCCCTCAACTGAGCTCTGTGGAGAGCCTGACTCTGCCATGACAAATCAGGTCTGCCATTCTCTCAGAGCCAAACCCTAACCATAGGTTTGGTTTCAGGCTCTGGACCACAGAGGCCTGACACCAAGTTTCTCCCTAGGATGGGAGCATCAACTCTCGGAAGTAATCAGCCACTCAGCCAAGCACAAACCGTTTCATTCCGAGGTAACCTATAGCCTCAGAGACCTAGAAACCAGTATGCTCCCCTGAGGCCATTCCTGTCATCTTTGCCCCACTAGGCCACAAACCCAGGGCCTGAGGATCATCCTGAGTCACGCCCTCAACTCAGACATTTGGTGAGCCCATATCTGTTTTGCCATATTGGATATGACTTGTCCCTAAGCATAACCCTAACCCTAACCCTAACCCTAACCCGAAGCCCAGGTCGGGTGCTCAGGCTACCGTCCTCTGAGACCTGTTTCCCAAACTCTACATATGGTGGAACCCTGAGCTGCACCACACAATTGCACTTGATCCCAAGAGTCAAAATTTACTCTCCAGACAGGTTTTTATTTCTAAGCTGCAAAATTAGAGCTGGGTCTAGTTTGGATGCCATATTATCTGTAATGTGGTTTTGCAATAAATCAGTACAAACCCAACTTCAATCTAAATTCAAACTCCAAATATATCCACAAGTAATTATTTTCTTTTCATCTCTCAAAATATCTGTCTACTTTTTTCCCTATTTATCTACCTACAAATGCTTGTTCATTGCATGAAATTTCAAAAAAAAACATATTATTTAGAGGTGCTCAAATATATATGTGTACAATCACTGTGTATTCTAGATCTCTCTACACTAAAATAATTATGGTTCTGAAGTTGCATACTCTTTTAAACAAATTACATGTTTCTTATGTATATAATATGATTATTAGTTCTTAGTAACTAAAGTACATAAGCATATTCTTTGTCTTTTTTTTTTTTAGTAGAATTAGTGGAAATACTTGAAAGGATGTGTAACCTCATGTAAGATTCCATGAAAGGATATTGTGTAGAACTATGCTCGCCAACAGCCCAGAGGACAGTTTTTGGGTTATCTGATTTGGAATCTCTGAAAGTCATCTCACAATGGTGTAAATTCTAGGTGATTGATATCAGTGCAAAGTAATTATTACCAAGGGATGTGCAAATACAAATAATGAAACATTTCAAAGAACTAAGGTAGACTTTGTGAAACCAATGGTTTCAAACTTCTCCGGAGAATCTGGTCTGATACCTCTTTTATAGGATTCTTCCCTTTATGGTAAATAAGAAATTTCCCTCTTGAGAAAGATAAACATTTTAGACTATT
>NW_019154204.1:14052-27054 GCF_002288905.1 Enhydra lutris kenyoni | reverse complement strand
AGCACTGGGGGATATACACGACTAATGAATTATTGATAATGTAAAAAACTAATGATGCATTATACTTTGGATAATTGAATTTAAATAAAAAGAGGAATAAGTACAAAAAGATATCATAAAACAATGTTTAATGTTATGTAAATATTGAGAAACAGATGGACAGAACAGACATCTTTCAGGAGAGCTTGAGCATACAGGGAAGCAACAATGAAATTGTATTATAGATTCCCAGAGAAAGTGTCTAATTTAATTTGAGCTTTCAAAAGTCAGGTAAGGATGCAGAAGAAAATGGCTTTACATAAATTGTATTTGATAATACAGATTTATTATAGATTTCTGAAACAAGCAAATAATGACTTTTGACATCCAAGGAGCTGTTGTGCTAAAATTTTAAGAACACAAAAAGGTACTCTAGATCTTCACATGATCTAAGAGGCTACTATAGATTCAGAAAGAGTAGGGTTTAAATATAAAAGAAAAATATCCTAAGGGTAAAAAATGTACTAATATGGGCCTATGATCTATGTATTCACATTGATTTACTATGTAGTCATTTAATTTCTAAATTCTGCTTTGAAGATAAGTGAATTTATGTAAGGAAATACAATATTATATCCTAATGAAGTTATTATTATTAAAATAAATATATTATTTTCACAAAGTCATAGATTTTTAGAAAGTATGTTGGCTTCAGATATTTGCCTCATCAAGGTTTTATCTATGAAGCAAAACTAAGGACTTTTTTTTTAAAATCATTTAAAACATGCAATGTTCAATGAACAAATCATGGTGTGACTAAAATAATGAGATAAGAATTTTATTTTGTATTTTATTAACTTACTATTATTATTTACTATTATTATTACTATTGTGTCTGTTTTTAGGAAAAAACTGAATTAATGTCCCATAGAAAATTACAATCAAACTTCGATTGATTTCCTATTATTGGAGTTGTTCCCACCTTCAAGAATTGGCCTGTTCTTCATTCTCATTGTTCTCATTTTCTTAATGGCTCTTTTTGGCAACCTGTCCATGATCATCCTCATCCTATGTGGACACCCATATCCACACACCCATGTAGTTTATACTTAGTCAACTCTCCCTCATGGACCTGAACTACATCTCCACAATTGTCCCCAAAATGGCATCCAATTAACTCCTTGGAAAAAAGTTTATTTCTTTTATTGGGTGTGGGGCTCAGAGCTTCTTCTTCTTGACTTTAGCTGGTGGAGAAGGATTACTATTGGCTTCTATGGCCTATGATCATGATGTGGCTTTGGCTTTCCTCTCCACTATGCCATTTGTATGGACAAAAGAGTATGAGTGTTGATGATAACAGGATCTTGGATAATGGGCTCAGTCAACTCCTGTGTTCACACTTCATATATTCTACATACCCCTTATTGCCAGTCTAGAGAGATCAACCACTTCTTCTGTGATGTTTTAGCCATGGTAAATGTGACCTGCATGGATACCTGGGTTTATGAGTACACAGTGTTTGTGAGCACCACACTCTACCTTATGTTTCCTTTCATTGGTATTGCATGCTCCTATGGCTGGGTCCTCGATGCCATCTGCCACATGCAATCAACAAAGGGGAGGAGGAAGGCCTATTCAATCTGCAGAACCCACCTCACTGTGGTCACTTTCTACTATGCATCCTTTTTTTTTATACTTATCTACACCCTAGAGCCCTCCGATCACCAACAGAGAAGAAGATTCTTGCTGTCTTCTACACCATACTGACCCCAGAGCTGAACCCTATCATATGCAGCTAGAGAAACAAGGAAGTGACGGGGGCTCTGAGACGACTGATTCAGAGAATCCAGACCGTGAAAATGTAGACAATATACATTAGTTCCAAACCTTCAGTTACATGTCAACTCAGCTGTGTGCCTTGTGAAGAAAAAATTATATATATATTATATGCCTTGAGTGAAAGAACTTAATATAGAGGTTTAAGCAAATTGAGGTTGTCCATATTTTTTTATTCTAAGGCCTACTTGTGTTTTCTTTGTGATATTTTTTCTACATCTATAAAAAGGAATGCATTTTCCACTGACTTGTGGGCAGAAATATTTTACTAAGATTTCATTTCTTTGGATATATACCCAGAAGTGGAAGTGCTGGATCGTATGGTAGTTCTATTTTCAATTTTTTTGTTTTGATGAGCATCCAACCATTTTCCATAATGACTGTGCTGATTAACATTCCATCAGTAGTAGGAGAGACTTAAAAATATGTAAATATGGATATTTCATAACTATGTCAATTAAGCATTTTGTTTTTAATAGAGAAGTTGCTAATTAAAAGCTTGAATTATAGAATGGCATTTGGTTATAATTTGCTTCTCCCCAAATTCAAATTGAGTGGAATTATCTCAACACAAGTACCTTAGTGATGTCAAATTAATATAGGAAAACATAATAGTTGCTTCTTGTTGAAAGACTTGTCTCATTTAATTACAGGACTCTGAAATTTGAAGAAATGTGGAAAAAAATGTAAAAGAAGATATGAAAAAGGAGAAAAAAGACAAATGTGGGGCACCTGGGTGGCACAGTCAATAAGCACCTGTCTTCGGCTCAGGTCAGGATCCCAGGGTACTGAGATCGAGCCCTGCATCAGGCTCCCTGCTTGGCGGGGAGTCTGTTTTTTCCTTCCCCACACCCCCTATTTATGTTCCCTATCTCTCTCTCTCTCTGTCAAATAAATAAACAAACTCCTAAGGGGAAAAAATAAAAGAAAGAAGAATGCACCACAATGACCAAATACCTAAAAAGAATTTCATATATTGTGGGGGGACACACAGAAACATTTCAGACAAAATGCTGAGCCAGTTAGACAATTACAAGCAAATTTAAGCGTGTCATTCTTTCAGTGCTGTGAAGTAATCAATTTTATTTAATTCTCAAATATTTTTCCTCTTGAGTACTCTTTCCTTCAGTCACTGAATCATTGCTTTACTCCAGATCCTCATCCTCTCTCTTTATCTCTATTTTTAAAATATTATTTATTTATTTATTTATTTGAGAGTGAGTGAGAGCACACATGGGTGAGAGACAGAAGGAGAGGGAGAGAGACTCTCCAGCAGACTCCCTGCTGAGCACAGAGCACCACATAGTCCTTGATCCCAGAAAGCCAAGATCAACACCTGAGCCAAAATCAAGAGTGGGACGCTTAACCCCTTGAGCCATCCTGGAAGCTTAGTCCTCATCCTCTCTTTATTGGAGTATTTTCTAGCAATACTTCCCAACTGAATCAAAACAGGATTTGGAATCTTATATTATCAGCTAGAGCTCCTAAATGGAAAGAGACATAATTATTTAGTCTAATTTTAACAAATAATATAATTTTTAAAATGTTTGAAAGACTTACAGATTCTCTAAATATGGAAGTAAATCATGTCTGAAAACTGTAAAAAAAAAAAATAAATAAAAGGAGTAGAAAAAAAAAATGTCCAAGAACCTGAGAATGAGTCCTGTAAGGATACTACCATTAACTGTTTTGGGTGCCATTTGAGACTCAGAACTTTGTCATGGATTCCCCTGAAAATTTTATGAATTTATTTTCATTACATTCATTTTCATTTAGAGGTTGTGCACCTTTTCTCTCTCTCTCTCTCAGTCTCTCTCGTGGTTTTTTGAGTGACCCATTCCCAAGGTAATGTGTTCAAAAAGAGAATATAATATACAGTGTAGATATATGTCTTGGCTATAGCTATAAGTGCAGTAGAGAAGTGAATATTTGAGTTCTATTATGGATATTGAAATGTTTTCTCCTTAAAAATGTTGAAAGAGAGTTCAGAAAAAGAAATAATTATAAACGGGATTGTAGACTTTCTGCTTAACACTTAAGGAGTCATGTGACCCTTTATCTATTCACAGGAGCCATTATGTGTGAGATATAGGTATTTGTGATAAATTTGTTTTAGGTACAATGTGTGGAAAATATACTTGAGGATTGAAAAAAGTAAATATTTGGATTCTTAGAGTCAAGATGGCAGAGAAGTAGCAGGATGAGCCGACAGCAGGTAGCAGGAGATCAGCTAGATAGCTTATCAAACCATTGTGATCACCTACAAATCCAACAGGATATGGAAGACAAGAAGAGCAACAATTCTAGAAACAGAAAATCAACCACTTTCTGAAAGGGAGGACCAGCAGAGAAGCAAATCCAAAGCAGTGGGAAGATACACCACAGGGGGAGGGTCGGATCCTGGCAAGCGGCGGAACAATGGAGTACAAAATCGGGACTTTTAAAAGCCTGCTCCACTGAGGGACATCGCCCCAGAGGCTAAGGCGGGGTGAATCCCACGTGGGGTCAGAGTGGCCCCAGGACCCACGGGGTCACAGAAGGATCAGGGGTGTCTAGGTGTCACAGAGCTTGCAGGTATTAGAGCAGGGAAGCCAGCTACAGAGACAGAGCCAAAGAGTGAGCTCTCAACTCGGGGTTACCTTGAACTGGTCACAGGCTGGGTGATCTCGGAGCATGGCCAGAGGCCAGGGAGACAGGAGTGATTGAGCGCTTTTCTCTGTAGGCACAATGAGGAGTGGGGCCCTGAGCTCTCCGCTCCTCTGGGCAGAGAATGGGAGGCCGCCATTTTCATTCCCATCCTCCAGAACTCTACAGAAAGCATTTAGGGAACAAAATCTCCCCAAAGTGAACCCGAGTGGATTACTTAGCATGGCCCTGGTAAGGGCGGTGCAATTTGCCTCGGGCAAAGACACTTGAGAATCTCTACAACAGGACCCTCCCCCAGAAGATCAACAAGAAATCCAGTCAAGGCCAAGTCCTCTTACCAAGGAGAACAGCAGAATTCCAGAGGAGGAGAAAACAAAGCATGGAATTCATGGCTTTCTCCCCATGATTCTTTAGTCTTGCAGTTAATTAATTTTTTTTAATTTTTTTTTTTACTTCTGTTAATTTTTTAACTTTTACACTTTCCCCTTTTAACGTTTTTAAACTAGTTTATCTTAAAAATACCTGTCATAAAAAATAATCTTTTTGAACCTTCATTATTATAGTCATATTTTATCCTTCATTGTATCTAACTTTATACACACAGGGTTTTTCATCTAAAAAGTTGGGGGTACAACCTTTTCTAATAGATCAAAATATACCCTAAATCTAGCTCTGGGCTTGGTTCTAGTCTCCAGCCCGAGCAAATTCTCTCCACTTTCTTTTTCTTTATCCTTTTCTAATAGATCAAAATATACCCTAAATCTAGCTCTGGGCTTGTTCTAGTCCCCAGCCCGAGCAAATTCTCTCCACTTTCTTTTTCTTTATTCTCCCAACCAACTTACTTTACCAACTCCTTTTTTAGAAATTAAAATAAAATTTATTTTCATCTTTATAGGCATATCCCATCCCTTCATTGTGTTTACCCTGATATATGTTTTTCATTCTTTAGAATGTTGGGAGGTAGTTTCTTCTAAGAGACCAAAATACTCCCAAAATTACGTGGGTGCCCTGTTCTAGTCACCAGTCAAATATATATTCTTCTTTATATCTTTTCTTTATTTGTTTTGCTTTTTTCACTTTTTCTTTTTTTCTGAACTTCCTTTTATCCCCTTTCTCCCTCCCACGATTTGGGGTCTCTTCTGATTTGGTTAAAGCCCATTTCCCTGGGGTCTTTGCCACCCTTTTAGTATTTTATTTGCTCCTTCATATATTCTTATTGGGACAAAATGACAAGGCAGAAAATCTCTCCACAAAAAAAGAACAAGAGACAGTACAAAGCCTAGGGACCTGATCAGTACAGACATTGGTAATATATCAGATCTAGAGTTCAGAGTGACGATTCTCAAGGTTCTAGCTGGGATCAAAAAAGGCATGGAAGATATTAGAGAAACCCTCTCCAGAGAGATTAAAGACCTTTCTGGAGAAATAAAAGAACTAAAATCTCACCAAGATCAAAAAAATCAAAAAAACTATTAATGAGGTGCAATAAGAAATGGAGGCTCTTACTGCTAGGATGAATGAGGCAGAAGAAAGAATTTGTGATATAGAAGACCAAATGACAGAGAATAAAGAAGCTGAGCAAAAGAGAGACAAACAAATACTGGACAATGAGGGGAGAATTCGAGAGATAAGTGACACCATAAGATGAAACAACATTAGAATAATTGGGATTCCAGAAGAAGAAGAGAGAGGGGAGCAGAAGTTATAATGGAGAGAATATTATAGAGAATTTCCCTAAGATGGCAAAGGGAACAAACATCAAAATCCAGGAGGCACAGAGACCCCCCCCCCTCAAAATCAATAAGAATAGGTCCATTCTATTCTACCTGGTCACCTAATAGTAAAATTTGCAAGTCTTAGCTACAAAGAGAAAATCCTGAAAGCAGCCTGGGAAAAGAAGTCTGTAACATACAATGGTAAAAATATTAGATTGAGAACAGACTTATCCACAGAGACCAGGCAGGCCAGAAAGAACTGGCATGATATATTCAGAGCAGTAATTGAGAAAAATATGCATCCAAGAATACTATATCCAGCTAGGATATCACTGAAAATAGAAGGAGAGATAAAAAGCTCCCAGGACAAACAAAAACTGAAAGAATTTGTAAACACCAAAACAGCTCTACAGAAAATATTGAAAGGGGTCCTCTAAGCAAAGAGAGACCCTAAAAGTAGTAGATCAGAGAGGAACAGAGACAATATACAGTAGCAGTCACCTTACAGACAATACAATGGCACTAAATTCATATCTCTCAACAGTTACCCTGAATGTAAATGGGCTAAATGCCCCAATCAAAAGACACAGGGTATCAGAACGGATAAAAAAACAAAACCCATCAATATGCTGCCTACAAGAAGCTCATTTTAGACCCAAAGACACTTCCGGATTTATAGTGAGGGGGTTAGAAAACAATTTACCATGCTAATGGACATCAGAAGAAAGCTGGGGTGGCAATCCTTATATCAGATCAATTAGATTTTAAGCTAAACACTTTATTAAGAGATGAGGAAGGACACTATATCATACTCAAAGGGTCTGTCCAACAAGAATATCTAACAATTGTTAAGTATCTATGCCCCTAACATGGGAGCAGCCAACTAAATAAACCAATTAATAACAAAATCAAAGAAACTGATCGACATTAATACAATAATAGTAGGGGACTTTAACACTCCCCTCACTGAAATGGACAGATCATCCAAGCAAAAGATCAACAAGAAAATAAAGGCCTTAAATGACACACTGGACCCGATGGACATCACAAATATATACAGAACACTTCATCCAAAGCAACAGAATACACATTCTTCTCTAGTGCACAAGGAACATTCTCCAGAATAGATCACATCCTGGGTCATAAATCAGGTCTCAACTGGTACCAAAAGATCGGAATCATTCCCTGCATATTTTCAGACCACAATGCTCTGAAGCTAGAACTCAATCACAAGAGAAAATTTGGAAAGAATCCGAATACATGGAAAGCAAAGAGCATCCTTCTAAATAATGAGTGGGTCAACCAGGTAATTAAAGACGAATGGAAAAAATTCATGGAAAGAAATGATAATGAAGACACACTGGTTCAAAATCTGTGGGACACAGCAAAAACCGTCCTGAAAGGAAAATAGATAGCGATAAAAGCCTTTCTCAAGAAACAAGAAAGGTCTGAAATACACAACCTAACCCTACACCTCAAGGATCTGGAGAAAGAACAACAAAGAAAGCCTAACCCAGCAAGAGAAGGGAAATCATAAATATCAGAGCAGAAATCAATGAAATAGAAAACAAAAAATCAATAGAAAAAATCAACGAAACTGGGACTGGTTCTTTGAAAGAAATAATAAGATTGATAAACTCCTGGCCAGACTTATAAAAAGAGAGAGAGAGAGAGAGAGAGAGAGAGAGAGAGGACCCAAATAAATAAAATCATGAATGAAAGAGGAGAGATCACAACCAACACCAAAGAAATACAGACAATTATAAGAACATACTATAAGCACCTCTATGCCAACAAATTTGACCATCTGGAAGAAACGGATGCATTCCTAAAGACACAAAAACTACCACAACTGAACCAGGAAGAAATAGAAAACCTGAACAAACCCATAACCAGTAAGGAGATTGAAACAGTCATCCAAAATCTCCAAACAAACAAAAGCCCAGGGCCAGACGGCTTCCCAGGGTAATTCTACCAAACATTTAAAGAAGAATTAATTCCTATTCTCCTGAAACTGTTCCAAAAAAGAGAAATGGAAGGAAACTTCCAAACTCATTTTATGAGGCCAGCATCACCTTGATCCCAAAACCAGAAAAAGGATCCCATCAAAAAGAATCACAGACCAATATCCTTGATGAACACAGATGCAAAAATTCTCACCAGAATACTAGCTAATAGGATCCAACAGTACATTAAAAGAATAGTTCACCACGACCAAGTGGGATTTATCCACGGGCTGCTAGGTTGGTTCAACATCCAAAAATCAATCAATGGGATACAACACATTGATAAAAGAAAGAACAAGAACCATATGATACTCTCAATAGATGCTGAAAAAGCATTTGACAAAGTACAGCATCCCTTCCTGATCAAAACTCTTTAAAGTGTAGGGATAGAGGGCTCATACCTCAATATCATCAAAGCCATCTATGAAAAACCCACCACAAATATCATTCTCAATTGAGAAAAACTGAGAGCTTTTCCGCTAAGATCAGGAATACGGCAGGGATGTCCATTAGCACCACTGCTATTCAACATAGTACTAGAAGTCCTAGCCTCAGCAACCAGACAACAAAAAGAAATTAAAGGCATCTAAATCAGCAAAGAAGTCAAACTATCACTCTTTGCAGATGATGTGATACTGTATGTGGAAAACCCCCCAAAAGACTCCACTCGAAAATTGCTAGAATTTGTACAGGAATTCAATAAAGTGTCAGCATATAAAATCAACGCATAGAAATCAGTAGCATTTCTTTACACCAACAACAAGACAGAAAAAAGGGAAATTAAGGAGTCGATCCCATTTACAATTGCACCCGAAACCATAAGATACTTAGGAATAAACCTAACCAAAGAGGCAAAGAATCTGTACTCAGAAAACTACAAAGTATTCATGAAAGAAATTAAGGAAGACACAAAGAAATGGAAAAATGTTCCATGCTCCTGGATTGGAAGAACAAATATTGTGAAAATGTCTATGCTACCTAAAGCAATCTACACATTTAATGCAATCCCTGTCAAAATCCCATCCATTTTTTTTTCAAAGAAATGGAACAAATAATACTAAAATTTATATGGAACGATAAAAGACCTCAAAGAGCCAAAGGAATATTGAAAAACAAAGCCAAAGTTGGTGGCATCACAGTTCCAGACTTCAGGCTCTATTACAAAGCTGTCATGATCAAGACAGTATGGTACTGGCACAAAAACAGACACATAGATCAATGGAACAGAATAGAGAGCCCAGAAACAGACCCTCAACTCTATGGCCAACTAATCTTCAACAAAGCAGGAAAGACTGTCCAGTGGAATAACGACAGTCTCTTCAACAAATGGTGTTGGGAAAATTGGGCAGCCACATGCAGAAAAAATGAGATTGGGACATTTCCTTACACCACACATGAAAATAGACTCAAAATGGATGAAGGACCTCATCGTGAGAAAGGAATCCATCAAAATCCTTGAGGAGAACGCAGGCAGCAACCTCTTCGACCTCAGCTGCAGCAACATCTTCCTAGGAACATCGCCAAAGGCAAGGGAAGCAAGGGCAAAAATGAACTATTGGGACTTCATCAAGATCAAAATCTTTTGCACAGTAAAGGAAACAGTCAACAAAACCAAAAGACAACTGACAGAATGGGAGAAGATATTTGCAAACGACATATCAGATAAAGGGCTAGTATCCAAAATCTATAAAGAGCTTAGCAAACTCAACACCCAAAGAACAAATAATCCAATCAAGAAATGGGCAGAGGACATGAACAGACATTTCTGCAAAGAAGACATCCAGATGGCCAACAGACACATGAAAAAGTGCTCCACATCACTCAGCATCAGGGAAATACAGATCAAAACCACAATGAGATACCACCTCACACCAGTCAGAATGGCTAAAATTAATAAGTCAGGAAATGACAGATGCTGGTGAGGATGCGGAGAAAGGGGAACCCTCCTACACTGTTGGTGGGAAAGCAAGCTGGTGCAACCACTCTGGAAAACAGCATGGAGGATCCTCAAAAAGTTGAAAATAGAGCTACCCTATGACCCAGCAATTGCCCTACTTTGTATTTACCCGAAAGATGCAAACGTAGTGATCTGAAGGGGCACTTGCATCCAAATGTTTATAGTGGCAATGTCCACAATAGCCAAACTATGGAAAGAACCCAGATGCCCATCCACAGATGAATGGATAAAGAAGAGGTGGTATATATATATATACAATGGAATACTATGCAGGCATCAAAAGAAACAAAATCTTGCCATTTGCGACAACATGGATGGAACTAGAGGGTATTATGCTTAGCAAAATAAGTCAATCGGAGAAAGACAACTATCATACGATCTCCCTGATATTAGGAAGTGGAGATGTAACATGGGGCGTTTGCCGGGTAGGAAAGGAATAAATGAAACAAGATGGGCTTGGGAGGAAGCCTAACCATAAGAGACTCTTAATCTCACAAAACAAACTGAGGGTAGCTGGGGGGAGGGGTTTCGGAAAGGGTGGTGGGGTTGTGCACATTGGGGAGGGTATTTGTTGTGGTGAATGCTTTGAAGTGTGTAAACCTGGCGATTCACAGACCTGTACCCCTGGGGCTAATAACACATTATATGTTAATTTAAAAAAAAAAAAGAAAGAAAAGAAAAGAGAAAAAGAAAAAAAGATAAATGTCTTTGACCATAGATTGTAATTCAACTTACAAAATATGGTAAATTATAGGTTTAGCTTTTGAATCCTCAGGAGAAATGACAGGGTCAGGTTTTAGTAGTTCTGTGAGAGAAGGAAGGGAGGAGAGATTCAGGGAAATTTAGTGAAAAAGCACAGGGTATAAAGAAGGTGTAGCTTGCAGAGGAGGGGCAAAAGAAGACGGTGCTTCATGCTGAAAGCTTGCATAGGTCATACCGCATGCCCAGAGACAAAGGCGGGGGGCACCTGAGTTGGGACCTGAAACAAAGAGAATGCAGGAAGGGAGAAGAGCCCTCAAAAGTATTTTTGTCTTCCTACAGTTGTTTGCAAGCTAATTTAGAAATGGTGTTTTGTAATGTCGTGGCTTTAGAATCCTGAAAACATTTGCAAGCCTGAAGGTAGAGATTAAAACAGGCATTTCATTCAGCTAAATAATGAAAATAAAACAAAAACTAAACAAAAACTGGAGTCACAGCTTTCTAATTTAGTTTTGAGAAAAACAAGTTTGGGGAGATGAAAAGATTCCCATGAGCAGAGGGGGGCAAGATGGCAGAGGAGTAGGAGATGCTATTTCAACAAGTCCCGTAAAGTGAGCTGATTGTCTGCCAGAACACTCTGTACACCCATGAAATCAGCCTGAGATGTTGGATTATACACGTCTGGATCTCTACATAGCCAGAAGATGCCAGTGCACAGGTAAAGCGGAGTCAGAATGCTTGGACTGATATTGGAAGATAAACATAAGGGGGAGGGAACCAACAAAATGGGGAGCGAGCCACCAGAAGTGACCCACTGGAAAGTAATACCCTAATATGAGAGTGCCCTGTGATTGGGGACAAGCATTAACTTGGAGTCTGGTTAAAAGCACTCAAAAAGAGCAAAAGATCTTAATGGGTGACTGGTGGAATCAGGTGGTCAGAGGCACAGGCTTAAGCCCACCGACCCAGGATAGCCACTGCCAACGACCACCCCTGCCAGAGAGAGTGCATGGAAGCCTCCAGGCCATGGTCCCTGAGAAGCTGACGCACATGAGAGAGTCTGGGTGGGTGCCAGCCTGTGCTCTATAGAACCACAGCCTTTTGCACTCTATATGCGTGCTGAGGAGGGTCTGAGCCACACTCCACACCGTCTCCTGAGAGGGGTCCATGCGGGTGATAGCCAGTAGGCACTAGACCCGGCCTAGAGTCTGAACACTCCCAGCCTGGGTGGGCATGAAAATCTCAGCACACTGTCTCTGTTTGGGATCTTTCTGATGGTCTGGACCTGCCCAGACAGCCACCTGGCAAAGGCAGCCAGTAGAAGCAAGCTCCCTGGACCATTATTGTCGTTTTAGTAGCACTGGAGTGCAGAGACAAGCCTGAGCTCCTGCAACCCCTGAGAAGGTGGGTGGAGATGTGCTCTGCCAGTGGGAGGTGGCAGAGGGGGAGTCTGTGTGCTCTGGACCACCCAGAGGGGAACAGACTGAGGCTTCTCTCTGAGAAGGAGGTCTGGATGCAGTTTGTTTCTCTAAACCTCTGAAAAACCTATGAAAGCCACTGGGGGGGTGGGCAGGGGGAATGCTACAGAGAACAAAAGCCCAAAAAACTGGTTTCCTCAGAGTCCAGTCCCATTATAGGGGGCAGGACAACTCAACTCTAGCAAGATTGCCTGAAAAACAATGCAGCAGGGCCCTCCCCCAGAAAGCCAGCCCCCCCAAAAATAATAATAATTAAAAAAAGAGGACAACCACTACAGGGTCCCCATAAAACTGTAAAACCCCAATATCAGGGGAAAAGAAGATATCAAACTCCAAGTATTGCCCTAAAACCTGTATACTTCATAGATATAACTTTTATTTTTAATTCATTCCCTTTATTCTTATTCTTTTAAAATTATTAAGCATCACAACCAGAGGTTTCATACAACAAATTTCATAATAACTTTTTTAAAAAATTTTTTATTTCTTTTCAGCGTAACAATGTTCATTGTTTTTGCACCACACCTATGCTCCATGCAATCCGTGCCCTCTCTAATACCCACCATCTGGTTTCCCCAACCTCCCACCCCCCGCCCCTTCAAAACCCTCAGATTATTTTTCAGAGTCCATAGTCTCTCATGGTTCACCTCCCCTTCCAATTTCCCTCAACTCCCTTCTCCTCTCCT
>NW_019154204.1:0-13952 GCF_002288905.1 Enhydra lutris kenyoni | reverse complement strand
ACATAGTCTCTCATGGTTCACCTCCCCTTCCAATTTCCCTCAACTCCCTTCTCCTCTCCATCTCCCCTTGCCTTCCATGCTATTTGTTATGCTCCACAAGTAAGTGAAACCGTGTGATAATTGACTCTCTCTGCTTGACTTATTTCACTCAGCATAATCTCTTCCAGTCCCGTCCATGTTGCTACAAAAGTTGGGTATTCATCCTTTCTGATGGAGGCATAATACTCCATAGTGTATATGGACCACATTTTCCTTATCCATTTGTCCGTTGAAGGGCATCTTGGTTCTTTCCACAGTTTGGTGACCGTCCCATTGCTGTTATAAACATTGGGGTACAGATGGCCTTTCTTTTCACTTCATCTGTATCTTTGGTGTAAATACCCAGTAGTGCAATGGCAGGGTCATAGGGAAACTCTATTTTTAATTTCTTGAGGAATCTCCACACTATTTTCCAAAGTGGCTGCACCAACTTGCATTGCCACCAACAGTGGAAGAGGGTTCCCCTTTCTTCACATCCCCTCCAACACATGTTGTTTCCTTTCTTGCTAATTTTGGCCATTGTAACTGGTGTAAGGTGGTATCTCAATGTGGTTTTAATTTGAATCTCCCTGACGGCTAGTAACCTTTTAATATGAACTTTTTTGATACATATACCTGTGTTTTTCTTTTGCATTTCTATTTTTTTAATATTCATATAGAGATATGCTTCAAAGCAATCCTCTTTCCCCAATCAGTACTACCCCTATATATAAATCAGTTTTAATCCCACTTTATCTCGGGAAAGTTGAGTCCTTTAATGAAGATATCAAGACACACCCATGAAGATCAAAATAACTTCCACGCCCACCCTGAGGATTTATAACGACCCTCCCAACTTTTTCTTCTGTCAGTGATTCTGCATTTTTTTCCTGGTAGTATATAAGTCTTATATTTGGGATTCATTTTGACTGGGTTCTTTTTTTTTTTTTCCTTGTCATTTACTTTTGTCGTTCTTTTTGTTTTCCATTTGTGTTTGTATATTTTATAAATCTTACCTTTGGGGCTCATTCTGCCTAGGTCTTCACTCTTTTTTTTTTCTTTATCTTTTTTTTTTGCTCCTCTCTCTCTCTTTCTTTTTTTTTTTTTTCTTTCGTTTAGGTGGGGACTCCCAATTGCTCAGAAGTGTTTCAGGGTGCACCTTGCTGCCACTTCCTGTCAGCAAACGGGAAAAGAATGAGGCACAAACAAGTCAGCTTCAAGAGAAAAGGATCAGGGGACAACAGTAGAAAAGACTGTTGTCCCAAACAACTCTTTAGTCCCGCTTTTGTTAGATAGAAACAGTAACCAAGAGAAGAGCAAAGGAAGGCCAAACATTAGTCATATGCCTTGTAGATAAATAAGAAGGAAGGCAAAATATGTCTGGACAAGCAATATAAAGTTTATAGTTGAACAAGCACATTCAAAGGACTTATTTGATTAGCCACAGGTGCTCTCTGGGGGGAAAGAAGAGATAACAGAAAAATGAAGCAGGTGGCATTCCACCCTGAGTGGGCCAGGCGTTCCTAGCTGCTTGGCTTCCATGAAGCAGGCGGCAATCACCCTGAGCTAGCTGGGCATCCACAGCTGCTCAGCTTCAAGACTGTATATCGTCCTCTCCCCCAGAGGCCTGTTGTCAATATGTGTTTTTCTTAAGGCTATATCTAAATGTGCTTGGTAACTAGAAAAATTTCCGATAGATTATATTTTAAGTAATACATTGTTCTGAGGGACAGCTGCACCTTGCATGGATCATGGTTGATACATTCAGCTACACATTCCTTCAGCCATCTCTCACCAAAATGACTAGGAGGAGGAACGTCAACAGAGGAAAAATTCAGAGACTGTGCCCTCTCCATCAGAGCTATTGGAAATGGACATAAACAGTATGTCAAAAAGGGAATTCAGGCTAACAATTACGCTGGCAATAGCTAGGTTGGAGAAAACCATTAATGACAACATGGAATCGATGAGGACGGAAGTGAAAGCCACCAGGGAAGAAGTTGGAAAGGCTACCAATGAGTTCTAATAATATCTAAATACTCTAACAGCTAGAGTAATTGTAGCAGAATATAGAATTAGTGATCTAGAGGACAAACTGGTGGAGAAAAAGGATCAGGAGGAGGCCTAGAACAAACAGCTTAGAAGGCATAAAAACGGAATTAGTGAAATAAATGATGCCATGAAATGTTCCAACGTTAGAATTATTGGAATCCCTGAGAGGGGGGAGAAAGAAAGAAGACTAGAGGATAGAGTTGAACAAATTCTCCATGAAAATTTTTCCAATCTGGCAAATGGAACCAGCATTTGAGTCCTAGAGACAGAAGGATCTTCCCCCAAATTCAGAGAATCTATAAAGACCTTGAGGCAGCCCATTGTGAAACCGATGCATCATAATTTTAGAAAGGAGCTCTTGAAAGCTATCTAGCTTACATACAAAGGAAGCCCATCAAAATAATGTCAGACATGTCCACAGAAACCTGGCATCCCAGGAAGGGATGGCAAGATGTATTCAGAGCACTAAAGGAAAAGAACATGCAGCCAAGAATACTTGATCCAGCAAGGCTGACATTCAAAATGGATGGAGAGATATAGAGCTTCCAAGACCAGCAAGGTTTACAAGAGTATATGACCACCAAGCCAACACTGCAGGAAATATTCAGGGGGATTCTGTAAAAGAAGAAAGAACCCATCTGTCATATAATAGAAATTTTTAGAGACAATGTATAGAAACAAGGAAATCATAGGCAACATGATGTCAATAAAAACATAGCTCTCAATAATCACTCTCAACGTGAATAGCCTAAACACTCTCAAAAAACAGCACAGGGCTGCAGATTGGATAAAATGACAGGACCCATCCATATGTTGTCTACAAGAGACCCATTTTGAACCTAAGGATGCATCCAAACTGAAAGTGAAGGGATGGAGAAGCATCTTTCATGCCAATGGGCCTCAAAAGAAGACTTGGTAGCAATTCTGATATCAGATAAATTAGATTCTAATCTAAACACTATAGTCAGAGATTAAGGACACTACATTATTCTTAAAGGGTCTATCCACCAAGAAGATCTAGTGATTGTAAATATTTATGCCCCCAATATGAGAGCAGCCAACTATTGATATGAAAACATGAATAGCGGAGGATCTTAACACGCCACTCTCAGCAATAGACAGATCATCCAGGCAGAAAATCAAAAAGAAAAAAGAGCATTGAATGACACTTTGGACAACATGGACCACATAGATATATACAGAACATTCTACCCTAAAACAACAGAATCCTCATTTTTTCTCGAGTGCACATGGAACTTTCTCCAGACTAGACTACATACTGGGTTACAAATCAGGACACAACATACTAAAAGACCGAGATGATTCTCTGCATATTCTCAGATGATACTCTGAAATTGGAACACAATCACAATAAAAATTTTGGAAGGAATTCAAACACTTGGAAGCTAAAGACCACCTTGTTTAAGAATGCTTGGATCAATTAGAAAATCAAAGAAGAACTTAAGCAATTCATGGAATGTAATGAGAAGGAAGACACATTGGTCCAAAACCTATGGGATATAGCAAAGGCGGTCCTCAGGGGGAAATAAAGCCATCCAAGCCTCCCTCAAAAAACAGACAAAAACAAACAAACAAAAACAAACAAACAACTGACAAATCCAGAAAACACCAGCTGTCTTTACACCTTAAGGAACTGGAGAATCAACAACAAAGTAAGTCAACCCCAGGCAAAAGAAGGAAAATAATCAAGATTAGAGCAGAGATCAATGAAATAGATACTAGAGATACAGTAGAATGAATCAATGAAACTAGAATATGGTTTTTTGAAAGAATCAATAATATCAATAAAATGTTGGCTAAACTAACCCAAAAGAAAAGAGAGAAGACCCAAAGTAATGAAATTATGAATGAAAAGGTAGAGATCATGACTAACACCAAGTGAATAGAAACAATCATCAGAAATTGTTATCAACAGTTATATGCCAATAAGTTAAGCAACCTGGATAAAATGGATGCATTCCTGGAAACCTATAAACTTCCAAAACTGAATCAGGAAGAAACTGACAACCTGAATAGACCAATATGTAGTCATGAGATTGAAGCTGCGACCAAAAACCTCCCCAAAAAGAAGACCCAGGACCTGATGGTTTCCCTGGGGAATTCTACCAAACATTCAAAGAAGAAATAATACATATTCTCCCGAAGCTGTTTCAAAAAATTGTAGCAGAAGGAAAACTTCAGACTGTTTTTATGAAGCCAGCATTACCTTGACACCAAAACCATGCAATGACCCCACCAAAAAGCAGAATTTCAGACCAATATCCCTGATGAATATGTATGCTAAGATTCTTAACAAGATTCTAGCTAACAGGATCCAACAGTACATTAAAAGGATTATCCACCATGACCAGGTGGGATTTATCCATGGGATGCAGGAGTGGTTCAACATTCACAAATCAGTGTGATAGAAGAAATCAATAAGAGAAGACAGAAGAACCACATGGTCCTCTCAATTGATGCAGAAAACACATTGACAAGATAGAGTATCTGTTCCTGATTAAAACAATTCAAAGGATAGGGATACAGAGAACATTCCTCAACTTCATAAAATCTATGAAAAACCATGAGAGAATATCGTCCTCAATGGGGAAAAGCTGATAGATTTTCCTGTGAGATAAGGAGCACCATAAGGATGCCTACCCACGCCACGCTTGTTCAGCATAGTTGGAGAGGATGTGGAGAAAGGGAAACCCTCTTACACTGTTGGTGGGGATGCAAATTGTTGCAGCTACTTTGGAAACAGCGTGGAGATTCCTTAAGAGATTAAAAATAGAGCTTCCCTATGACCATGCGATTTCACTACTGGGTATTTACCTGAAAGATACAGATGTAGTGTAAAGAAGGGCCCTATATACCCCAATGTTCATAGCAGCAATGCCCAGTCACCAAACTGGAAACAACAAAGATGCCCTTTAACGGAGGAATGGATAAATAAGATATGGTCCATATACACTATGGAGTATTATACCTCCATCAAGAAGTCTTCTCTGCTTTTTTTTAGCTGTTCCCTTTGTTTTGTTGACTGTTTTCTTTGCAGTAGCTTTTTTAATCTTGATGAAGTCCCAAAAGTCCATTTTTGCTTTTGTTTCCTTTGCCTTTGGAGACATATCTGGAAAGAAGTTGCTGTGGCTGATGTCAAAGAGGTAACTGCCTATGTTCTCTTCTAGGATTCTGATGGATTCCTGCCTCACATTGAGGTCTTTTACCATTTCGAGTTTATCTCTATGTATGGTGTAAGAGAAGGGTCAAATTTCAGTCTTCTATGTGTAGCTGTTCACTTTTCCCAGCACCATTTATTGAAGAGATTGTCTTTTATCTACTGTATATTTTTTCTGCTTTGTCAAAGATGATTTAACCATATAGTTGAGGGTCCATATCTGGGCTCTCTACTCTGTTTCACTGATCTGTTTGTTTTTGTGCCAGTACCATGCGGTCTTGGTGACCACAGCTTCGTAGTAAAGCTTAAAATCAGGCAATGTGACACACCCAGTTTTGTTTTTCTTTTTCCACATTTCTTTAGCAATTTGGGGTCTATTCTGATTCCATAGAAATTTTAGGATTGTTTGCTCCAGCACTTTGAAAAATGCCAGTGGAATTTAGATCAGGAATGCATTGAAAGTACAGCTTGATCTGGGCAGTATAGACGTTTTAATAATGTTTATTCTTCCAATCCATGACATGGAATGGTCTTCCTTCTTTCTCTGTCTTCTTCGAGTTCTTTCATGAGTATTCTGTAATTCCTCAAGTACAGATCCTTTACCCCTTTGGTTAGGTTTATTCCCAGGTATCTTGGGGTTCTTGGTGCTACACTAAATTGATTCTATAATTTCCCTTTGTATATTTTCATTGTTAGTGTATGGGAAAGTAACTGATTTCCGTACATTGATTTTTTATTCTTCCACATTACTGAATTGCTGTATGAGTTCTAGTAGTTTGGGGTGGAGTCTTTTGGGCTTTCCATATAAAGTATCATGTCATCTGCAAAGAGAGAGAGAGTTCAAATTATTTGTTGACAATTTGAATACCTTTTATTTCTTTTTGTTTTCTGATTGCTGTTGTTAGGACTTCTAGTACTATATTGAACAAGAGTGGCGAGGGTGGGCATTCTTGTCGTGTTGCTGATCTCAGAGGCAGGCTGTCAGCTTTTCCCCATTGAGGATGATATTTGCTGGTGGTTTTTCATTGACAGATTTTATGAAGTTGAGAAATGTTCTCTCTATCCCTATACTTTGAGTTTTTTCTGCATTAGTTGAGAGGACCATGTGCTTCTTCTCTCTTCTCTTATTGATTTCTTCTATAACATTCATTAATCTGCAAATGTTGAACTACCCTTGCATCCCATGGATAATCTATAGAAACAAGGACTTCACAGAAAACATGATGTCAATAAAAACTTACGTTTCAATACTCACTCTCAACTTTAATGGTCTAAATGCTCTCATAAGAAGGCACAGGGTTGCATATTGGATTAAAATGCCTGGACCAGTCCTATGCTGTCTACAGAGACCCATTTGGTACCTAAAGATACATCCAGACTGAAAGTGAAGGAGTGGAGAAGCATCTTTCATGCCAACAAGCCTTAAAAGAAACCTGGGTAGCAATTCTCATATGAGATCAATTAAATTTTATTTTATTTTTTAAAGATTTATTTATTATTTGACAGAGAGACAGATCACAAGTAGGCAGAGAGGAAGAGAGAGAGGGGGAAGCAGGCTCCCCACTGAGCAGAAAGCCCCATGTGGGACTCAATCCCAGGATCCTGGGATCATGACCTGAGCCAAAGGCAGAGGCTTTATCCCACTGAGCCACCTAGGTGCCCTGAGATCAATGAGACTTTAAACTAAAGACTGTAGTCTGAGATACAGAAGTACACTACATCATTCTTAAAGGGCCTATCCTCCAAGAAGATTTAACCATTGTCAATATTGATGCCCCCAATATGGGAGCAGCTGACTACATAAGACAACTGTTAATCAAGATAAAGTGTCATATTGATATGGATACACGAATAGTAGGAGATCTTAACATGCCACTCCCAGTAAGAAACAGATCATCCAAGCAGAAAATCAGTAAAGAAACAAGAGCTTTGAATGACACATTGGATCAGATGGACCTCATATTTATATGCAGAACATTCCACCCTGAAACAACAGAATACTCGTTCTTCTCGAGTGCAAATGCAACCTTCTCTGGAATAGACCACATACTGGGTCACAAATCATGTTTCAACTGATACCAAAAGATTGAGATTATTCTCTGCATATTCTCAGATGACAATGCTCTGAACCTTGAACTCAAATACAAGAAAATGTTTAGAAGGAATTCAAACACTTGAAAGCTAAAGACCATTCTGCCGAAGAATGTGTGGATCAACCAGGAAATCAAAGAAGAACTTAAACAATTCATGGAAATCAATGAGAAGGAAGCCCATTGGTCCAAAACCTATGGGATACAGCAAAAGTGTTCCTGAGGGAGAAATATATAGCAGCCCAAGCTTCACTCCAAAAACAAAAATTAAAAAAAAAATCCTGAGTACACATTTAAGGTGTAAAGCTCTGTTTACACCTCCAAGAACTGGAAAAATCAACAACAAACTAAACCAACGCCATGCACGAGAAGGGAAATAATTAAGGTGAGAGCAGAGATCAATGAGTTAGAAACTAGAGATACAGTAGAACACAGCAATGAAACTATAAGCTGGTTTTTTGAAAGAATCAACAAGATTGGTCAACCATTGTCCAAACTAATCCAAAAGAAAAGAGAGAAGACCCAAAGTAATAAAATTATGAATGAAAAGGGAGAGATCGTGACTAATACCAAGGTAATAGAAACAATCATCCGAAATTATTATCAACAGTTATATGCCAGGGGTGCCTGGGTGGCTCAGTGGGTTAAAGCCTCTGCCTTCGGCTCACGTCATGATCTCAGGGTCCTGGGACTGAGCCCCGTATCGGGCTCTCTTCTCAGCAGGGAGCCTGATTCCCTTCCTCTCTCTCTGCCTGCCTCTCTGCCTACTTGTGATCTCTGTCTGTCAAATAAATAAATAAAATCTTAAAAAAAAAACCCAGTTATATGCCAGTAAGTTAAGCAACCTAGAAGAACCGATTGCATTCCTAGAAACCTATAAATTTTCAAGACTGAAACAGGAAGAAATTAGCAACCTGAATAGACCAATATGTACTAATGAGATTGAAGCAGTGACCAAAAACCTCCCAAAAAAGAAGTGCCCAGGACCTGACAGATTCCCTAGGATATTCTAGCAAACATTCAAAGAAATAATACTTACTCTTCTGAAGCTGTTCCAAAAAATAGAAACAGAAGAAAACTTCCATACTCTTTCTCTGAAGCCAGCATTACATTGCTCCCCAATCCAGGCAAAGACCTCACCAAAAAGGAGAATTTCATACCAATATCCTTAATGAATGTGGTTGCCAATATTCTCAACAAGATCCTAGCTAACAAGATCCAATGGTACATTAAAAAGTTTATCCACCATGACCAGGTGGGATTTATCCATGGGATGCAAGGGTGGTTTAACATTTGGAAATCAATCAGTGTGATAGAACAAATCAATAAGAGAAGACAGAAGAACCTCATTGTCCTCTCAATTGATGCAGGAAAAACTTTTGACAAGATAGAGCATCCATCCCTAATTAAAACTCTTTAATTACAGGGATAGAGGGAATATTCCTCAAGTTCATAAAATCTTTGAAAAACCCACGGTGTATATCATTCTCAATGTGGAAAAGTTGACACCTTCCCTTTGAGATCACTAACATGACAAGGATACCCATACTTCCCACTGTTGTTAGATATAGTACTAGAAGTCCTAGCAACAGCAATCAGACAACAAAAAGAAATGAAAGGTATCCAAATTGGCAAAGAAGAAGCCAATCTCACTCTCTTCACAGATGGCATGATACTTTAGAGGGAAAGCCCAAAACACTCCACCCCAAACTACTAGAATTCATACAGCAATTCAGTAATGTGGAAGGATAAAAATCAATGTACAGAAATCAGTTACTTTCTTATACACTAACAATGAAAATACAGAAAGGGAAATTAGAAAATCATAACATTTCCTATAGCACTAACAACCTTAAGATACCTGGGAAGAAACCTAACCAAAGAGGTAAAGGATCTGCACTCGAGGAACAACAGAACACTCAGGAAAGAAACTGAAGAAGATACTAAAAGTTGGAAGACCATTGCATGCTCATAGATTGGAAGAATGAACGTTGTCAAAATGTCAATACTTCCCAAAACAATCTACACTTTCAATGCCATCCCCATCAAAATTCCAGGGCATTTTTTCAAAGTGTTGGAACAAACAATTCTAAAATTTGTATGGAACAAGAAGTGGCCCTGAATTGCTAAGGAAATGTTGAAAAAGAAAAACAAAACTGGCGACATCACGTTGCCTGATTTCAATCTTTACTACAAAGCTGTGATCACTAAGACAGCATGGTACTGGCAAAACAAAACAAAACAAAACAAAAACAAAACAAACAAAAACAAACAAACAAACAAACAAACAAACAAGATCAGGCACATAGACCAGTGTAACAGAGTAGAAAGCCCAGACATGGACCCTCAATTCTATGGTCAAATAATCTTTGACAAAGCAGAGAAAATATCCAGTGGAAAAAAGACAGTCTTTTCGATAAATGTGAAATAGATAAAAGACTTCAATGTGAGACAGGAATCTATCAAAATCCTAGAGGAGAACATAGGCAGTAACCTCTTTGACTTAGGCCACAGCAACTTCTTTCAAGATATGTCTCCAAAGGCAAAGGAAACAAAAGCAAAAATGAACTTTTGGAACTTCATCAAGATCACAAGCTTCTGCACAGTAAAGGAAACAGTCAACAAAAGAAAGGCAACCCACAGACTGGGAGAAGATATTCACAAATTATGCTACAGACAAGGGGCTGATACCCAGGATCTATAAAGAACTCCTCAAAGTCAACGCTCAAAAATCAGATAATTACATCAAAAAATTGGCAGAAGACATGAACAAACACTTCTCCAAAGAAGACATACAAATGGCTAACAGACACTTGAAAAAAATGTTCATCATCAATAGCCATCAGGGAGAGTCAAATCAAAACCACATTGAGATTCCACCTTACACCAGTTAGAATGGCCAAAATTAACAAGACAATAAACAACATGAGTTGGAGAGGATGTCAAGAAAGGGGATCCCTGTTACACTGTTGGTGGTAAAGCAAGTTAATTCAGCCACTTTGGAAAAACAGTGTGGAGATTCCTTGAGAAATTAAAAATAGAGATACTCTATGACCCTGCAATTGCACTACTGGGTATTTATCCCAAGGATATGGATGTAGCAAAAAGAAAGGTCCTATGTACCTCAATGTTCATAGCAGGAATGGCCAGAGTTGCCAAACTGTGGAAAGTTCCAAGATGCCCTTCAACAGAGGAGTGCATAAATAGGATATGGTCCATACATACAATGGAGTATTATGCCTCCATCACAAAGGATGAATACCCAACTTTTGTATCAACATGGACGGTACTGGAGGAGATTATGCTGAGTGAATAAAGTCAAGCAGAGAGAGTCACTTCATATCGTTTTACTTACTTGTGGAGCATAAGGAATAACACGGAGGACACTGGGAGAAGGAGAGGAGATATGAGTTGTGGGAAATCAGAGGGGGAGACAAACCATGAGAGACTGTGAACACTGTGAAACAAACAGTGTTTTGTTGTGGATGGAGGTGGGGGGTTGGGTGAACCCAATTTTGATTATACTGCCAAGAAATTTAATAGTGCACTTGTTGTGATGGGCTCTGGGTGTTTTAACTGCTTAATCATTAAATTCTATACTTGAAACTAATATTACACTGTGTGTTAAATCATTGGAATTTAAACGAAAATTTGAAAAAGAAAATTAAAATTAAAAAATAGAAATAAGTGTAAATAATTACAAATAAATGGTATGCAACTAGTTCAATAAAAAACAAAAGCACAAATTCTTATTCTTAGTCTCCTATCACAATTCTTATTCTCATATCACAAATATGAGAATTATCTTTAATTTATTTTAGGTATGAAATATTTTCAAAATTTTCCATTAAGTTCTGTTAGATAAACAATGAACTATAAGAAAATTTTCACTTACTAAACTAAATAATAAAAGTAATTATATTACTCACCTTGGTGCAATCAAAAAAATTTTCAACAATGCAATTTTCTTGTAGATAATACACTAAATGCTTTTACATTTTTCCTGCCTTCCGGTACCTGATTAAATTATGCTTTTTACTTGTGAAAATGTAAAATGTCCCAGTTTGTTTATTTACACACACACACACACACATACACATATATATATTTACTAAGTCATGCATTTTTATCCCTTATTATCCAAGAGGACACTATTTATATTTATCTAATTGCAAAGAAAAGAAATAAGCTTATGAATCACATCCAAATCAGATCACACTGTGAAAAGTTGGGAAAGGATATCGAAACCAGCATGCCAAATGGTTTTTTTTTTTTTTTTTGAGTTCTTAAATATTTTTTATTATTCTTTTAATTTTTTATAAACATATAATGTATTTTTAGCCCCAGGGGTACAGGTCTGTGAATCACCAGGTTTACACACTTCAAAGCATTCACCACAGCACATACCCTCCCCAATGTCCATAACCCCACCACCCTCTCCCAAATCCCCTCCCCCAGCAACCCTCAGTTTGTTTTGTGAGATTGTCTCTTATGCTTTGTCTCCCTCCTGATTCCATCTTGTTGCATTTATTCTTTTCCTACTCCCTAAACCCCCCACATTGCATCTCCACTTCCTAATATCAGGGAGCTCATATGATAGTTGTCTTTTTCCAATTGACTTATTTCGCTAAGCATAATACCTCTAGTTCCATCCATGTCATCGCAAATGGCAAGATTTTGTTTCTTTTGATGGCTGCATAGTATTCCATTGTATACACCACCTCTTCTTTTTTTTTTAATTTTTTCTTTTTTCAGCATAACAGTATTCATTATTTTTGCACCACACCCATTGCTCCATGCAATCCATGCCCTCTACAATACCCACCACCTGGATCCCCCAACCTCCCACCCCCCGCCCTTTCAAAACCCTCAGACTGTTTTTTAGAGTCCATAGTCTCTCATGGTTCACCTCCCTTTCCAATTTCCCTCAACTCCCTTCTCCTCTCCATCTCCCCTTGTTCTCCATGCTATTTGTTAGGCTCCACAAATAAGTGAAACCATATGATAATTGACTTTCTCTGCTTGACTTATTTCACTCAGCATAATCTCTTCCAGTCCTGTCCATGTTGCTACAAAAGGTGGGTATTCATCCTTTCTGATGGAGGCATAATACTCCATAGTGTATATGGACCACATCTTCCTTATCCATTCGTCTGTTGAAGGGCATCTTGGATCTTTCCACAGTTTGGCGACCATCCCATTCCTGCTATAAACATTGAGGTACAGATGGCCCTTCTTTTCACTACATCTGTATCTTTGGGGTAAATACCCAGTAGTGCAATGGCAGGGTCATAGGGAAGCTCTATTTTCAATTTCTTGAGGAATCACCACACTGTTCTCCAAAGTGGCTGCACCAACTTGCATTCCCACCAACAGTGGAAGAGGGTTCCCCTTTCTTCACATCCTCTCCAACACATGTTGTTTCCTGTCTTGCTAATTTTGGCCATTGTAACTGGTGTAAGGTGGTATCTCAATGAGGTTTTAATTTGAATCTCCCTGATGGCTAGTGATGATGAGCATTTTTTTTCATGTGTATGATAGCCATTTGTATGTCTTCACTGGAGAAGTGTCTGTTCATATCTTCTGCCCATTTTTTGATATGATTGTCTGTGTTGTGTGTGTTGAGTTTCAGGAGGTCTTTATAGATCCTGGATATCAACCTTTTGTCTGTACTGTCATTTGCAAGTATCTTCTCCCATTCCGTGGGTTGCGTCTTTGTTTTGTTAACTGTTTCGTTTGCTGTGCAGAAGCTTTTGATCTTGATGAAGTCCCAAAAGTTCACCTTCGCTTTTGTTTCCTTTGCCTTTGAGACATATCTTGAAAGAAGTGGCTGTGGCTGATATCGAAGAGGTTACTGCCTGTGTTCTCCTCTAGGATTCTGATGGATTCCTGTCTCACGTTGAGGTCTTTTATCCATTTTGAGTTTATCTTTCTGTACAGTGTAAGAGAATGGTCGAGTTTCATTCTTCTACATAGAGCTGTCCAGTTTTCCCAGCACCATTTATTGAAGAGACTTTTTTTCCACTGTATATTTTTTCCTGTTTTGTCGAAGATTAAATGACCAGAGAGTTGAGGGTCCATATCAGGGCTCTCTACTCTGTTCCACTGGTCTGTGTGTCTGTTTTTATGCCAGTACCATGCTGTCTTGGTGATCACAGCTTTGTAGTAAAGCTTGAAATCAGGTAACGTGATGCCCCCAGTTTTATTTTTGTTTTTCAACATTTCCTTAGTGATTCGGGGTCTCTTCTGGTTCCATACAAATTTTTGGATTATTTGCTCCAGCTCTTTGAAGAATACCAGTGGAATTTTGATCGGAATGGCATTAAAAGTATAGATTGCTCTAGGCAGTATAGACATTTTAACAATATTTATTCTTCCGATCCAAGAGCATAGAATGGTCTTCCATCTTTTTGTGTCTTCTTCAATTTCTTTCATGAGTGTTCTGTAGTTCCTCGAGTACAGTTCCTTTACCTCTTTGTTTCGGTTTATTCCCAGGTATCTTATGGTTCTTGGTGCTATAGTAAATGGAATCAATTCACTAATTTCCCTTTCTGTATTTTCATTGTTAGTGTATAAGAAAGCCGCTGATTTCTTTTTTTTTTTTTTTTTTTTTT
>NW_019154203.1:1243686-1250387 GCF_002288905.1 Enhydra lutris kenyoni | reverse complement strand
GTTCATATCTTCTGCCCATTTTTTGATATGATTGTCTGTTTTGTGTGTGTTGAGTTTGAGGAGTTCTTTATAGATCCTGATATCAACCTTTTGTCTATACTGTCATTTGCATTGTTAAGTTTATTCCTAAGTATATTATTATTTTTGATACAATTAGAAGTAGAATTTTTAAAAAAATTTCTTCTGCTTCATTATTAGTGTATAGAAATGCAACAGGTTTCTGTATGTTAATTTAGTATCCTGTGACTTTACCGTATTCAGTTACCAGTTCTTGTAGTTTTTTGGTAGTCTTTTGGGTTTTCTATATATAGGTCATATAATCTGCAAATAATGAAAATTTCACTTCTTCCTTACCAATTTAGATAGCTTTTATTTCTTTTTTTTTTAAAGATGTTATTTATTTATTCATTTGACAGACAGAGATCACAAGTAGGCAGAGAAACAGGCAGAGAGAGAGGGGGAAGCAGGCTCCCCGCCGAGCAGAGAGCCCGACGCGGGGCTCGATCCCAGGACCCCGGGACCACGACCCGAGCTGAAGGCAGAGGCGCAACCCACTGAGCCACCCAGGCGCCTAGGACTTTCTGTACTGTGCTGAATGAAATGCATGAGAGTGGACATCCTTGTCTTGTTCCTGACTTTAGGGGAAAGCTCTCAGTTTTCCCCATTGAGTATGATGTTCACTGTGGGTTTTTCATAGATGACTTCATTAGGCTGAGATATTTTCCCTCTAAACTTACTTTGTTGAGCGTTTTTATTATAAGTGGATGTTGTAGTTTGTCAAGTGCTTTTTCTGCATCTATTTAAGTGATCATGTGGTTCCTATCCTTTCTCTTATTCATGTGATGTATCATGTCAATTGATTTTCAAATATTGAACCACACTTGCAACCCAGAAATAAATCCTAAAAGATCACAGTGGATAATTTTTTAAATGTATTGTATTTGGTTCACTAGTATTTTGTTGAGGATTTTTTCCCCTCTGTTTCTATTTATTTATTTATTTATTTATTTATTTATTTATTTAACTTTTTTATGTTCTGTTACCCAACATACAGTACATCATTAGTTTTTGATGTGGTGTTCAGTGATTCATTATTGGGGATTTTTGCATCTATGTTCATCAGGGCTATTAGCCTGTAGTTCTCTTTTTGTGGTGTCTTTACCTGACTTTGGAATCAGGGTAATGCTGGCCTCACAGAAGGAATGTGAATGTTTTCCTTCCTTTTCTATTTTTTTGGAATAGTTTTTGAGGAATAGGTATTAATTCTTCTTTAAATGTTTGATAGAATTTGCTTATGAAGCCACCTGGCCCAGAATTTTGTTTATTTGGAGTTTTTTGATAACTGATCCAATGTCTTCTCTGGTTATCATTTTGTTCAAGTTTTCTATTTATTTCTATTTCAGTTTTGGTATTTTATATATTTCCAGGAATTTATCCATTTCTTCTAGGTTTTCCAATTTGTTGGCATATAGTTTTTCATAATAGTCTCTTTAAATTATTTGTGTTTCTATGGTGTTGGTTATTATTTGTCCTCTCTCATTTGTGTTTTTATTATTTGAGTTCTTTCTCTTTTTTTCTTGTTAAGCCTGGCTAGAATTTTATTAGTTGTATTGATTTTTTTTCAAAGGACCAGGTCTTGGTTTTTATCTATTTTATCTTTTTTTTTTTGTTTCTAAATCATTTATTTCTGCTCTAACCTTTATTATTGCCTTCTTTCTGCTGGTTTTAGATTTTATTTATTGTTCTTTATCTAGCCCCTTTAGGGGTAAAGTTATGGTGTTTGGGATTTTTCTTGGTTCTTGGGGGAGACATGTATTACTATGAACTTCCCTCTTAGTACTACATTTGTAGCATCCAAATGGTTTTGGATTATTTTGTTTTCATTTTCATTTTTTTCCATGTAATTTTGAAATTTCTTCTTTGATTTTCTGATTGATCCATTCATTATTTAGTAGCATGTTATTTAACCTCCATGTATTTATGCTCTTTCCAGATTTTTTCTTGTGGACGACTTCTAGTTTCATTCCATTGTGGTCAGAAAAGGTGGCGGTGCCTGGGTATCTCAGTCAGTTAAGCATCTGCCTTTGGCTCAGGTCATGATCTCAGGGTTCTGGGATCCAGCCCTCCATTAAGCTCTCACTCAGCAGTGAGTCTGTTTCTTCCTCTCCCTCTGCCCCTCCCCACTGTTTGTAAGTTAACTTGCTCTCTCTTAAATAAATAATAAATAAATAAAATCTTTTTTATTTTTTAAGCTGCATAGTATGACTTTGTATTGCATTTGTTGAGGCTTGTTTAGTGACTGAATATGTGATCTATCCTGGAGAGTGTTCTGTGTGTGCCTGAAAATAATGTGTATTCTGCTGTTCTGAGTATATCTGTTAAGCCCATCTGGTCCAGTGTGCCATTCAAAGCCATTGTTTCCTTGTTGATTTTTTTCAGTACATCTGTCCATTGATGCAAGTGGGATGTTAAAGTCCCCTACTATTGTATTATTATAAATTAGTTTCTCTGTGTTTGTCTTTAATAGTTTATATATTTGTGTGTTACTATTTGGGGTGCATAAATATTTTCATTTTTTATATCTTCTTGTTGGATTGGCCCCTTTGTTATTATATAGTGCCCTACTTTGTCTCTTGTTGCAGTCTTTGTTTTAAATTCTAGTTTGCCCAAAGTAATTATTGCTACTCTGGCTTTCTTTTTGCATCCCTTACATGATAGATATTTTCCCCATTCCATCACTTTCCATCTGCAAGTGTCTGTAGGTCTAAAATGAGTCTCGTAGGAAGCATACAGATGTGTCTTCTTTTTTAATCCATTCTGTCACCTTGTATCTTTTGATTGGAGCATGTAGTCCATTTACATTCAAAATAACTGTTGATAGATGTGTTTTTAATGCCATTTTACTAGTTGTTTTGTGATTTTTTTTTCTGTTTTCTTTGTTTTTTGTTTTTTTCTTATTCAGCCCCATTCTATTATTTTTTTCATTGGATCCCAGGTGTACAGAATTGGGTCAATCATAATTCTAGGTTAACGACATATTCTTGTTATTGTATCATGCATGGTTCATTTTTTAATTATGTTATGATAGTCATCATGCAGCACATCATTAGTTTTTGATATAGTGTTCCAAAATTCATTGTTTGCGTATAACAGCCAGTGCGCCATGCAATACATGCCTTCCTTAATACCATCACCAGACTAACCCATCTCCCCACCCCCTCCTCTCTAAAACCTTTAGTTTGTTTCTCAGAGTCCATAGTTCATGGTTCGTCTCCCCATCCGATTCCTCCCTTCATTTTCCCCTTCCTTCTCCTGATGTCCTCCATGGTATTCCTTATGTTCCACAAATAAGTGAAACCATATGGTAATTGACTTGTGGTTGTTTTTGAAGATTTTCTCTGATTCTTTCTTGTCTTTCTCTTTTTCATGGTTGCTGGTTTTCTTTAGTGATATATTTGGATTTCCTTCTCTTTTTTCTTTGCAAATTCTTTGGTGGGATTCAATACATGGTCATCTATTAGATTTGGATATAACCTCTTCTACATATAGTAGTCTATATTAATTTGATGGTCTTTTAAGTTTGAACTCATTCTTATTCCTCTCCTCCCCATGTTTTAGGTATATGTCGATGTATTTTAAATACTTTTGTTTTGTGAGTTCCTGGGCTGATTTTTTTTTACAAAAACATTCATATTTACTTCTTTTGTGTTTCCTATCTGTCACAGTTTTCTCCTTTCCACTCAGAGTCCCCGATAATATTTCTTACAGGGTTGGTTTAGTGGTCATGAACTCCTTCAGCTTCTGTTTGTCTGAGAAACTATCTCCTTCTATTATGAATGATAGCCTTGCTGGGTAGTGTTCTTTGTTGCAGATTTTTCCCACTCAGCATTTTGAACCTACCATGCCACTCCCTTCTGGCTTGCAAGTTTCTGCTGAGAAATCCCTCACTAACTTTATGGGTTTTCCCTTGTATGTAACTGTCTTCTTTTGTCCTGATGCTTTAAAAAATTTTTTTCTTCATAAGTACACTTTGCCATTTTAATTACAGCATATCTTAGTGGGGATCCACTTTTGTTGATTTTGTTGGGGGTTCTCTTTGTTTTCTGGATCTGGATATCTTTTTCCTTCCCTAGATTAAGGAAGCTTGCAGCTATTATTTCTTCAAATAAATGTCGTACCCCCCTTTCTCTCTCCTCCTCTTCTGGTACTCCTATAATATGAATGTGATTACATATGATGGAGTCACTGAGTTCCCGAAGTCTAGTCTCATGTTGCATAATTCTTATTTCCTCTTTTATTCAACTTAATTACTTTCCATTGCTCTGTCTTCTAAGTCATTACTTCTTTCTTCTGCTTCTTCCAGCCTGCTGCTCATTCTACCAAGTGTATTTCTCATTCCATTTATATGTCTCTGCTATGTTATTCCTTATCCCTGTGTTAGGGGTCTCACTGATGTTTTCCACTCTTTTCTCAAGTCCAGTGAGTATCTTTATCATCATTACTTTAAATTCTCTATTGTGCATATTACACATATCTGTTTTGCTAGACCTCTGGCCATACCCTGTCCTAGTCTTTTATTTGGGATAAATTTCTCTGTCTTCAGATTTTGTCTAAGTCTCTGTGACTTTTCCGTATATTAGGAAAGTCAGCTACATCTTCTGTTCTTAAGGGAATGGCCTTATGAAGGAGAGGTCCTGGAGTGCCCTGTGTATAGTGTCCCCTGTTCCCCAGGGCCTGGCACTTCAGGGAGTGTCTCCAATGTGAGCTGCAATTGCTATGCTGTTTATCCTTGGTCACTCTATTCTTCAGGCAAGTTATCTAGAGAGGCTTTTTAAAAATGATTTTTTAAAAGATTTTATTTATTTATTTGACAGAGAGAGCGCAAGCACTAGCAGGGGGAGTGGCAGAGGGAGGAGAAGCAAGCTTCCTGCTAAGCAGGGAGCCCGACACAAGGCTCGATCCTAGGACACTGGGATCAAGACTGAGCCAAAGGCTTAACTGACTGAGCCACCCAGGTGCCCCCTGCAGAGACTGTTTGTCTATTCTGCACAGTGTTTGGTCCCTGGTCTGAATGTGGTACATTTTAACTATATGTGTCCCGGTCTGTTTCTGAAATAAGACCTTGCTGCCACTGATGCCAGAAACAAGGCTCTACAAAACTGACACTGGTAAACGTGTTGTGAGCGAACATTTGGGTGTGTCTTCTGGGGGAGGAGGCCTACTCTGCTGGGACTGAGGCAAAGGTGACTGGGAAGGGTATTTCCTCCCAATTGAGGGGGGACGTGGTGGGGTTTGGTATAAGCAAGCCAGGAAGTAAGTATAGGCACTGTACTGTTTCCCACCTGTGGCCCTGTGCTTACACTGAGGGGAAGAGAAGAGAAATGGCTCTGGCCTGTTCCTTTGTTCCAAAGGGGGTGTCTCCACAATTGCTGTTTCTCCATGATGCACTCCATGATGAGCAAATAACCTCCTCACTGTGTGCCCCAGGTGCTCATCAGATTGGTGTTTCCACAATGTATGTCCACAAGCTGTTTTCTCTGCCTTCTCTCCAAGAACAACACCAATGGCCTCTATGCTCTCCATGCTAACACCTCTGGTCTGTAGAACTCCTGACTTTATGCTTTGGTGGTTGCAAACATTTGTTTGCACAACATTTGTTCACTACAGCTTTCCTAGCCAGTTGATAAGGGCATTTGTTTTCTAAGTTCACGTCCCTGTGTGTTAGTCTGTCTCTCTTCTCTGTGACTGCAGCTCCCTCCCCACCATAGCAGCCACGATCCAGTTCTCTGCAAAACTGCATCTGCACACTTCCTACCTTCTTCATTGTGACCTCTTCTCTTCCTTTGGTTGTGGGGTTTTTTCTGCCAGTCTTCAGGTCAATTTCTGGGGTAGTTAGGATGAGTCAATAGGTATTTAGTTATATTCATGGAACCAGGTGAGCCTAGAGTCATGCTACTCCACTGCCATCTTCCTGCTTCTATGTTTGATTAAGTTTGAACTCATTTTACTCCTCTCCCTTTCACATTTAGGATCTATGGTATCATATTTCCTCCCTTTATGTTGTACTTCTCCTGATTAATTTTTACAGATATATATACACACACACATATATATTATATTGTATATGCAATGTATGTATATTGTATGTAATATGTATACTACATATATATACAATGTATGCATATTTCTTCTGTGTTTCCTATTTTTCTTACTCTTACAGTTTTTTTTTTCCACTCAGAGTCCCCTTAACATTTTTTTGTAGGTGTGGTTTAGTGGTCATGAAATTTTTTTTTTTAATTTCCTTTCAGTGTAACAGAATTCATTGTTTTTGTACCTCACCCAGTGCCCCATGCAACATGTGCCCTCCATAATACCCACCACCTTGTTCCCCCAACATCTCACCCCCCTGCCCCTTCAAAACCCTCAGATTGTTTTTCAGAGTCCATAGTCTCTCATGGTTCACCTCCCCTTCCAATTTACCTCAACTCCCTTCTCCTCTCCATCTCCCTATGTCCTCCATGTTATTTGTTATGCTCCACAAATAAGTGAAACCATATGATAATTGACTCTGTCTGCCTGACTTATTTCACTCAGCATAATCTCTTCCAGTCCCGTCCATGTTGATACAAAAGTTGGGTATTCATCCTTTCTGATGGAGGCATAATACTCCATAGTGTATATGGACCACATCTTCCTTATCC
>NW_019154203.1:1214834-1243647 GCF_002288905.1 Enhydra lutris kenyoni | reverse complement strand
TATATGGACCACATCTTCCTTATCCATTCGTCCATTGAAGGGCATCTTGGTTCTTTTCACAGTTTGGCATATTGGTCATGAAATTTTTAACATTTTTTCCTGGAGAACTTTTTATCTCTCCTTCTATTTTGAATGATAGCCTTTCTGGATAGACTGTACTTGGCTGAAGATTTTTCCCTTTCAGCACTTGGAATACATGACACCATTCCTTTCTGTCCTTCCAAGTTTCTACTGAAAAATTAGCTGAAAGCTTTATGGGGATTTCCTTGTACATAAATCTTGTATGTATTTTACAAAATTTATTTTTTTAATTTAAATTCAATTGATTAACATATAATGTATTATTGGTTTCAGAGGTAGGGGTCAGTGATTCATCATTCTTGTAATACCCAGTGATCATTACATCAAGTAAAGTCCTTAATGTCAATCACCCAGTTACCCCATTACTTTACCTCAGCAACCTTCAGTTTGTTTCCTATGATTAAGTCTCTCATGGTTTGTCTCCCTTTCTGATTAATTAATTAATTAATTTATTTATTTATTTTATTTTTTATTTTTATTTTAATAATATTTTTAAATAATATTTTTTAAATAAAATTTTTTATTTTATCATTATTTTTAATTTTATTATTTATTTATTTATTTATTTTTATTAAGATATAATGTGTTATTTCCCCCAGGGGTACAGGTCTGTGAATTGTCAGGCTTGCACACTTCACAGCACTCACCATATCACATACCCTCCCCAATGTCCATAACCCAACCACCCTCTCCATACCCCTCTCCCCGCAGCAACCCTCAGTTGGTTTGGTGAGATTAAGAGTCTTTTATGGTATGTCACCCTCCCGATCCCATCTTGTTTCATTTTTCCTTCCCTACCCCCCAAACCCCCATTCTGCCTCTCAAATTCCTCATATCAGAGAGGTCATATGATAATTGTCTTTCTCTGATTGACTTATTTCACCCAGTAAAATACCCTCTACTTTCATCCACATCATTGCAAATGGCAAGATTTCATTTCTTTTGATGGCTAAATAGTGTTCCATTGTATATATATACCACATCTTTATCCATTCATCTGTTGATGGACATCTAGGTTCTTTTCATAGTTTGGCTATTGTGGACATTGCTGCTATAAATATTTGGGTGCCCGTGCCCCTTCAGATCACTACTTTTGTATCTTTAAGGTAAATACCAAGTAGTGCGATTGCTGGGTCTAAGGGTAGCTCTGTTTTCAACTTTTTGAGGAACCTCCATGCTGTTTTCCAGAGTGGCTATACCAGCTTGCATTCCACCAACAGTGTAGGAAGGTTCCCCTTTCTCCACATCCTCTCCAACATCTGTCATTTTATGATTTGTTAATTTTAGCCATTCTGACTGGTGTGAGGTTGTATCTCACTGTGGTTTTGATTTGTATTCCCCTGATGCCAAGTGATGTGGAGCACTTTCATGTGTCTGTGGCCATCTGGATGTCTTCTTTGCAGAAATGTCTATTCATGTCCTCTAACTATTTCTTAATTGGGTTATTTGTTCTTTGGGTGTTGAGTTTGATAAGTTCTTTATAGATTTTGGATATTAGCCCTTTATCTGATGTCATTTGCAGACATCTTCTCCCAGTCTTTTGCTATTCTTCACTATTTCCTTTGCTGCGCAAAGCTTTTGATCTTGATGAAGTCCCAATAATTCATTTTTGCCTTGGCTTCCCTTGCCTTTGGTGATGTTTCTAGGAAGAAGTTGCTGTGGCTGAGATTGAAGAAGTTGCTGCCTGTGTTCTCCTCTAGGATTTTGATGATTCCTCCCTCGCATTGAGGTCTTTCATCCATTTTGAGTCTATTCTTGTGTGTGGTGTAAGGAAATGTCCAGTTTCAATTTTCTGCAGGTGGCTGTCCAATTTTCCCAACACCATTTGTTGAAGAGATTGCCGTTTTTCCATTGGGCATTCTTTCCTGCTTTGTTAAAGATTAGTTGACCATAGAGTTGAGCATCTATTTCTGGGCTCTCTGTTCTGTTCCATTGATCCATGTGTCTGTTTTTGTGCCAGTACCCTACTCTCTTGATGATGATAGCTTTGTAATAGAGCTTGAAGTCTGTAATTGTGATGCCACCAACTTTGGCTTTCTTTTTCAACATTCCTGTGGCTATTCGAGGTATTTTCTGGTTCCATATAAATTTTAGGAATATTTGTTCCATTTCTTTGAAAAAAATGGATGGAATTTTGATAAGGATTGCATTAAATGTGTAGATTGCTTTGGGTAGCATAGACATTTTCACAACATTTTTTCTTCCAATCCATGAGCATGGAACATTTTTCCATTTCTTTGTGTCTTCCTCAATTTCTTTCATGAGTACTTTATAGTTTTCTGAATATAGATTCTTTGCCTTTTTGGTTAGCTTTATTCCTAGGTATCTTATGGTTTTGAGTGCAATTGTAAATGGGATTGACTCCTTAATTTCTCTTTCTTCTCTCTTGTTGTTGGTGTATAGAAGTGCAACTGATTTCTGTGCATTGATTTTATATCCTGACACTTTACTGAATTCCTGTACAAGTTCTAGCAGATTTGGAGTGGAGTCTCTTGGGTTTTCCACATAAAGTATCATATCATCTGCAAAGAGTGAGAGTTTGTCTTCTTCTTTGCCAATTCGGATGCCTTTAATTTCTTTTTGTTGTCTGATTGCTGAGGCTAGGTCTTTTAGTACTATGTTGAATAGCAGCGGTGATAGTGGACATCCCTGCTGTGTTCCTGATTATAGTGGAAAACCTCTCAGTTTTTTCCCACTAGGAATTATATTCGCTGTGGGTTTTTCATAGATGGCTTTGATGATATTGAGATGTGTACCCTCTATCCCTACACTTCAAAGAGTTTTGAACAAGAAATGATCCTGTACTTTGACAAATGCTTTTTCAGCATCTATTGAGAATATCATATGGTTTTTGTTCTTTCTTTTATTAATGTATTGTATCTCATTGATTGATTTGCAGATGTTGAACCAACCT
The DNA here is from genome assembly GCF_002288905.1 of Enhydra lutris kenyoni. Classification (NCBI taxonomy): domain Eukaryota; kingdom Metazoa; phylum Chordata; class Mammalia; order Carnivora; family Mustelidae; genus Enhydra; species Enhydra lutris. The sequence continues at coordinate 1,240,652 of NW_019154203.1, read as the reverse complement.
TGCAGCCCAGCAATAGATCCCACTTAGTCGTGGTGAATAATCCTTTTAATGTACTGTTCGATCCTTTTGGCTACTATTTTGGTGAGAATTTTTGCATCCATGTTCATCAGGGATATTGGTCTGTAATTCTCCTTTTTGATGGGGTCTTTGGTTTTGGGATCAAGGTAATGCTGGCCTCATAAAATGAGTTTGGAGGTTTTCTTTCCATTTCTATTTTTTGGAACAGTTTCAGGAGAATAGGAATTAATTCTTCTTTAAATGATTGGTAGAATTCCCCTGGGAGGCCATCTGTCCCTGGGCTCTCGTTTTTGGGGAGATTTTTGTTGATTGCTTCAATCTCCTTACAGGTTATGGGTCTGTTCAAGTCTTCTATATCTTCCTGGTTCAGTTGTGGTCATTTATATGTGTCTAGGAATGCATCCATTTCTTCCAGATTGTCAAATTTGCTGGCTTATAGTTGCGCATAATATGTTCTTATAATTGTTTGTATTTCTTTGGTGTTGGTTGTGATCTCTCCTCTTTCATTCATGATTTTATTTATTTGGGTCCTTTCTCTTTTCTTTTTGATAAGTCTGGCCAGGGGTTTATCAATCTGATTAATTCTTTCAAAGAACCAGCTCCTAGTTTTATGGATTTGTTCTACTGTTCTTTTGGTTTCTGTTTCATTGATTTCTGCTCAGATCTTATTATTTCTCTTCTTCTGCTGGGTTTAGGCTTTCTTTGCTGTTCTTTCTCCAGATCCTTTAGGTGTAGGGTTAGTTTGTGTTTGAGACCTTTCTTGTTTCTTGAGAAAGGCTTGTATGGCTATATACTTTCCTCTCAGGATGGTCTTTGCTGCATCCCACAGATTTTGAACAGTTGTGCTTTCATTATCATTTGTTTCCATGAATTTTTTTCAATTCTTCTTTAATTTTCTGGTTGACCCATTCATTCTTTAGTAGGATGCTCTTTAGCCTCCATGTTCTTTCCAATTTCTCTCTTGTGGTTGAGTTCTAGCTTCAAAGCATTGTGGTCTGAAAATATGCAGGGAAGGATTCCAGTCTTTTGGTACTGGTTGAGACCTGATTTGTGACCCAGGATGTGATCTGTTCTGGAGAATGTTCCATGTGCACTAGAGAAGAATGTGTATTCTGTTGCTTTGGGATGGAATGTTCTGAATATATCTGTGATGTCCATCTGGCCCAGTGTGTCATTTAAGGCCTTTATTTCCTTGTTGATCTTTTGCTTGGATGATCTGTTCATTTCAGTGAGGGGAGGTGTTAAAGTCCCCTACTATTAATTTTATTATTGTCAATGTGTTTCTTTGATTTTGTTATTAATTGGTTAATATAGTTGGCTGCTCCCATGTTAGGCACATAATTATTTAAAATTGTTAGATCTTCTTGTTGGGCAGAGCCTTTGAGTATGATATAGTGTCCCTCCTCAGCTCTTATTTTAGTCTTTGGCCTAAAATCTAATTGATCTGATATAAGGATTGCCACCCCAGCTTTCTGTTGATGCCCATTAGCATGGTAAATTGTTTTCCACCCCCTCACTTTAAGTCTGGAGGTGTCTTTGGGTCTAAAATGAGTTTCTTGTAGACACCATATTGATGGGTTTTGTTTTTTTATCCCTTCTGATACCTGTGTCTTTTGAGTGGGACATTTAACCCATTTACATTCAGGGTAACTATTGAAAGATATGAATTTAGTGCCACTGTATTGCATGTAAGGTGACTGTTCCTGTATATTGTCTCTGTTCCATAAAAGTCTACTACTTTTATGCTCTGTCTCTGCTTAGAGGACCCCTTTCGATATTTCCTGTAGGGCTGGTTTGGTGTTTGTAAATTCTCTCAATTTTTGTTCGTCCTGGAAGCTTTTTATCTCTCCTTCCATTTTCAATGATAGTCTAGCTGGATATAGTATTCTTGGCTGCATATTTTTCTCATTTAGTGCTCTGAATATATCATGCCAGTTCTTTCTGGCCTGCCAGGTCTCTGTGGATAACTCTTTTGCCAATCTAATATTTTTTACCATTGTATGTTACAGACTTCTTGTCCTGAGCTGCTTTCAGGATTTTCTCTTTGTCACTAAGACTAGTAAGTTTTACTATTAGATGACAGGGTTTGGACCTATTTTTTTGGATGTTGAGGGGGCTTCTCTGTGTCTCCTGGATTTTGATGGTTGTTCCCTTTGCTATATTAGGGAAATTCTCTATTATAATTTGCTCCAATATACCTTCTTCTCCTCTCTTTCTTCTTATTCTGGAATCCCAATTATTCTAATATTGTTTCATCTTATGGTATCACTTATGTCTTGAATTCTTCCCTTGTGCTCCAATAGTTGTTTGTCTCACTTTTGCTCAGCTTCTTTACTCTCCGTCATTTGGTCTTCTATATCCCTAATTCTCTCTTCTGCCTCATTTATCCTAGCAATAAGAGCCTCCATTCTTGATTGCACCTCATTAATACCTTTTTTGATTTCAGCTTGGTTAGATTTTAGTTCCTCTTTTTTTTCTCCAGAAAGGGCTTTTATTTCTTCATACAGAGTTTCTCTAATATAGTCCATGTTTCTTCTGAGCCCAGCTAGCACCTATCGTCATTCTGAACTCTAGATCTGACATATTACCAATGTCTGTATTGATTACATCCCTAGCAATTGGTACTGCCTCTTGTTCCTTTTTTTTGTGGTGAGTTTTTCCACCTTGTCATTTTATCCAGATAAGAATATATGAATAAGAGAATAAAATACTAAAAGGGTGGCAAAGACCCCAGAAAAATGTATGCTAACCAATACAGAAGAATATGTGTATATATATATATGTATATATATGTGTGTGTGTGTGTGTATGTATATATATATACATATATTCATATATATATATATATATATATATGAATAAAAAAGAGCAACCAACTAAAAAAAAATAAGGGTAAACATGATGAAGGGATGGAATATGACTATGAAGACGAAAATTTTAAAAAAATTCTAAAAAAGGAATTGATATGATAAGTTGGTTGGAAAAAGAAAGAAGTAAAAAAGGGGGGAGAGAATGTGCTCAGGTTGGAGACTAGAACAAAGCCCTATGCTAGATTTAAGGTATATTTTGATCTATTAGAAGAAACTGTATCCCAAAATTTTTTAGAAGAAACCCTATATGTATACAAAAAATAAGGTTACATACAATGAAGGATAAAATATGACTACAATAATGAAGGTTTAAAGAGATTTTTTAAGAAAGGTATGGTTAGGATAAACTAGTTACAAAAATGTTAAAAGAAGAAAGAGGAAAATTTTTAAAAATTAGAATAAGAAAATAAATTAAATTTAAGAAATTTAATTTTACTTTGCAAGACTAAAGGATCATGGAGAGAAAGCCATGAATTCCATGCATTGCTTTCCCCTAGTTCTGGAGTTCCACTGCTCTCCTTTATTGGTGAGATTGGTGTTGGCTGGATGTTCTTGCTGCTCTTCTGGGGGTGGGGCCTGTTGTAGTGATTCTCAAATGTCTTTGCCTTTGGTTTTAATTTCCCTGCTGCCAGTGATGTTGAGCATTGTTTCATGTGTGTGTTGGCCATTTACATGTCTTCTTTGGAGAAATGTCTGTTTATTTCTTGGCTGGATTATTTGTTCTTTGGGTGTTGAGTTTGATAAATCCTTTACAGATTTTGGATATTAACCCTTTATCTCATAAGACGTTTGCAACCATCTTCTCCCATTCTGTAGGTTGTCTTTTGGTTTTGCTGACTATTTTCTTTGCTGTGAAAAAGCTTTTTATCTTGATGAACTCCCAATAGCTCATTTTGCCTTTGTTTCCCTTGCCTTTGGAGATGTGTCTAGCCAGAAGTTGCTGTGGCCAAGGTCAGAGAGGCTGCTGCCCATGTTCTCTTCTAGGATTGTCTGTCTTCTAGGATTCCTGTCTGACATTTAGGTCTTTCATCCATTTTGAGTTTATTTATGTTTATGGTGTAAGAAAATGATCCAGTTTCATTCTTCTGCATGTGCCTGTCCAATTTTTCCAACACCATTTGTTGAAGAGACTGTTTTTTTTTTTCCTTTCAATATCCTTTCTTGCTTTGTTGAAGGGTAGTTGACAGTAGAATTGAGGTTCCATTTCTGGGTTCTTTACTCAGTTCCACTGATCTATGTGTCTGTTTTTGTGCCAGTACCATACTGTCTTGATGATTACAGCTGTGTAATAGAACTTGAAGTCCAGAAATGTGGTGCCACCAGCTTTGGTTTTCTTTTTTATTTTCTTTTAAAATTTAATTTCTGTGCATTGATTTTATACCCTGACACTTGACTGAATTACTTTATGAATTCTAGCAGTTTGGGAGTGGAGTATTTTGGGTTTTCCACATAACATATCATATGATCTGCAAAGAGTGATAGTTTGACTTCTTTGCAGATTTTAATGTATTTTATTTCTTTTTGTTGTCTGATGGCTGAGGCTAGGACTTCTAGGGCTATTTGAATAGCAGTGGTGACCTTAGGGGGAAAGCTCTCAGTGTTTCCCCATTGAGAATGGTATTCACTGTGGGGTTTCATATATGGCTTTCATGATATTGAGGCATGTTTCCTCATCCCTACACTGTGGAGAGTCTTAATCAAGGAAGCATGCTATTTTGTCAAATGTTTCTTCTGCATCTATGGAGAGGATCATATTTTTCTTGTCCTTTCTTTTATTTATATAATGTTTCACGTGGATTGATTTGTGGATGTTGAACTTCCCTTGCTACCCAGGAATAAATCCCTCCTGGTTTTTTTGAATAATGTACTGTTGGATCTTATTGGCCAGTATCTTGTTGAGCATTTTTGCGTCCATGTTCATCAGGGATATTGGTCTGAAATTCTCCTCTTTGGTGGGGTCTTTCTTTGATTTGGGACCAAAGTAATGCTGGCTTCATAGAAGGAGTTTGGAAATTTTCCTTCCATTTCTATTTTTTGGAACAACTTCAGAAGAATAGGTATTAATTCTTCTTTAAATGTTTGGTTGAATTCCTCTGGGAAGTTGTCTGGCCCTGGGCTCTTGTTTGTTGGGAGATTTTTGATTACTGCTTCAATTTCCTTGCTGGTTATGGGTCTGTTCAGATTTTCTATTTCTTCTTATTTCTCTTTTGGTAGTTTATATTTATCTAGGAATGCACCCATTTCTTCCAGATTGCCTGATTTGTTGGCATAAGTCTGCTCATATGTTCTTATAATTGTTTGTGTTTCTTTGATGTTCTCTGATCTCTACCCTTTCATTCATGATTTTACTAATTTGGGTCCTTTCTCTTTTCTTTTTGATAAGTCTGGCCAGGGGTTTATCAATCTTATTTATTCTTTCAAAGAACCAGCTCATAGTTTCTTTGACCTGTTCTACTATTCTTTTGCTTTCTATTTCATTGATTTCTGATCTAATCTTTATTATTTCTTTTCTCTTGCTGGCTTTAGGCTTTATTTGCAGTTCTATCTCCAACTCCATTAAGTTTAAGGTTAAGTTGTGTATTTGAGACCTTCTTATTTCTTGAGAAAGTCTTGTATTTTTTAAAAATTTATTTTATTTTATTTCTGTGTTCCAAAATTCATTGTTTATACACCACACCCAGTGCTGCATGCAATACATGTCCTCCTTAATATCCACCACCTGTCTCACCCAACCCCCCAAAACCCTCCCCTCCAAAACTTTCAGTTTGTTTCTCAGAGTCCACAGGCTCTCATGGTTTGTTTCCCCCTCCAATTTCCCCCAACTCACTTTTCCTCTCCATCTCCCCATGTCCTCCGTGTTATTCCTTATGCTCCACAAGTAAGTGAAAGCATATGATAATTGACTCTTTCTGCTTGACTTATTTCACTAAGCATAATGTCCTCCAGTCCCATCCATGTTGATACAAAAGTTGGGTATTCATCCTTTCTGATGGAGGCATAATACTGCATTGTATATATGGACCATATCTTCTTTATCCATTTGTCTGTTGAAGGGCATCTTGGCACTTTCCACAGTTTGGCAATTGTGGCCATTGCTGCTATGAACATTGGGGTACAGATGGCCCTTCTTTTCACTACATCTGTATCTTTGGGGTAAATACCCAGTAGTGCAATTGCAGGGTCATGGGGTAGCTCTATTTTTAATTTCTTAAGGAATCTCCACACAAGAATGACTTGTATTGCTATATACTTCCCTCTTAGTACGGCCTTTACTGCATCCCAGTGTTTTTAATAATAGTGTTTTTTTTTTCATTTGTTTCCATGAATTCTTTCTTCTTTAATTTCCTGGCTGACTCGTTCATTCTTTAGTAAGATGCTCTTTCACCTCCAAATTTTTTCCAAATTTCATCTTGTGATTGAGTTCCAGTTTCAAAGCATTGTGGTCTGAATATATGCAAGGAATGATCCCAATATTTTGGTATCAGTTGATACCTGATCTGTGACCCAGTATGTGTTCTATTCTGGAGAATACTCAATGTGTACTCAAAAAGAATGTGTATTCTGTTGCTTTAGGGTGGAATGCTCTGAATGTATCTGTGAAGTCCATCTGGTCTGGTGTGTCCTCCAAAGTCCTTGCTTCCTTGTTGATGGGGTGTTAATGTTCCCTATTATTGCATTATTATTAATGTGCTTCTTTGATTTTTTACCAATTGGCTTATATAATTGGTTGCTCCCATATTAGAGGCATATAGATTTATAATTGTTAGACTGTTCTTGTTGGATAGACCCTTTAATTACGGTATAGTGTCCTTCCTTATCTCTTATTACAATCTTTGCTTTAAGATATACTTTTTCTGATATAAGGATTGCTACCCCAACTTTCTTTTGATGTCCATTAGCATGATAAATGGTTCTCCATCTCCAAAGTCATCTGGAGGTGACTTTGGGTCTAATGAATCACTTGCAGACATGTCAGTTTGTCTTGCTTTTTTATACAATCTGATACCCCTTGTATTTTGATTGGGGGCATTTAGCCCATTTACATTCAGAGCAACTATTGACAAATATGAATTTAGTGTCACTGTATTACCTGTAGAGTAACAGTCTGTATATTGCCTCTGTTCCTTTCCAGTTTGGGTTACTTTTGGGCTCTCACTTCACTTAAAGGATCCCTTTTTAATATTTCCTGTAGGGCTGGTTTGGGGATCACAAATTCTTTTAGTTTCTGTTTGTTCTGGAAGCTTTTTATCTCTCCTACTATTTTGAATGACATCCTAGCTGGATAAAGTATTCTTGTCTACATATTTTTCTAATTTAGTACCCTGTATATATCATCCCACTTCTTTCTGACCTGCCAGGTCTTTGTGGATAGGTCTGCTGCCAGTCAAATATGTCTACCTTTGCAGGTTACATGACCTTGACCTCTTGTCCCAAACTGCTTTCATGATTTTTTCTTTGTCTTTGTGATTTGCAAGTTTCCCTATTATATGTTGGCTTGTTGACCTATTTTTATTGATTTAGAGGGTCATTCTCTGTGCCTCCTGGATTTGGATGCCTGTTTCCTTCCCCAGGTTAGGGAATTTCTCTATCATAATTTGCTCCAATATACCTTCCGTCACTCTCTCTCTTTCCTCTTCTTCTGCGATCCCAATTAGTCTAATATTCTTTCATTTTATGGTATCACTTATCCCTCAAATTCTCCCCTCATGATCCAGTAGTTGTTTATCCCTCTTTTTCTCAGCCTCTTTATTTTCCATCATTGTGTCTTTTATATCAATAATTTTCTCTTCTTCCTTATTTATCTTAGTAGTTAAAGCCTCCAATTTTTTTTTGTATCTCATTAATAGCATTTTTAATTTCAAATTGATCACGTTTTAGTTCTTTTATTTATCCAGAAAGGGATTCTCTGGTGTCTTCTATGCTTTCTTCAAACCCAGCTAGTATATTTATAATTGTTATTCTGAATTCTAGTTCCAATATCTTACTTATGTCCATACTGATGTAATCCATGGCAGTCAGTGCTGCCTCTTGTTCTCTTTTTTGAGATGAATTTTTCCATCTTGTCATTCTGCCCAGTGAAGAATAGAAGAATGAGAGAACAAAATAGTGAAATGGCAACAGCCAGCCCAGAGAAATATACACTAAACAAAACAGATGAGACCTGAAACCAAAAAAAAAAATATTGAAAATTAAAAACAAAACAAAACAAAAAAACCCAAAGAGAATATACTCAGACTGGTAGACAGAACAGAGCAATAGACTGGATACTGTGTATATAGGTCTGTTTGTTAGAAAACTAGATCCCAATATTGTAAAGGAAGAAAAACCTATATATGTACAAAATAAAGTTAAATACAGTGGAAGGACAGAATATAACTGTAAAAATGAAAATTAAAAGACAAAAAACAAAAACAAAAAATAAGAGGAAAAAGAAAAAGTAAAAAGGAAGGTATATACACAGACAGTTTAACACAACAGAGCAATACACTATATCCTGAGTGCATTTTGGATAGTTTGTTAGAAGAAACTATACCTCAAAATTGTAAGAAAGAAGAACGTATATATATATACACGTTGAAAAGATAGGAATGTATCCATAAAGATGAAAATTTAAAAAGACTTTAACAAACAAACAAAAAACAAATAAAGGAAGAAGAAGAAGGAGGAAGAGGAGGTGGAGAGGAAGAAAGAGAGAATATGATCAGGTAGGTGAAAAGAACAAAGCCATACATTAGATTCTGGGTGTATTTTGGTCTGTTAGAAGAAATTGCATCCCAAAATTATAAGGAAAAAAAACCTTACATATTTTTAAAAAACAAAATTAAACACAATGAAAGATAGAATGTGACTGTAAAAATAAAAATTAAAAAAGATTTTTAAAAAAGAGTTTATTAAATAAGAAATTGGCTGAAAGACAAAAGAGAAAAAAATAAAATTGAAAGAATAAAGGATCATGGAGAAAAAACCATGAATTACATATGCTGTATTCCCCTAGCACTGGAGTTTTGCAGTTTTCATTGATCAGTAAACTTAGTCTTGGCTGTATATTCCTGCTGATCTTCTGGGGGAGGGGCTTTTGCGTTGATTCTCAAGTGCCTTTGCCCCAAGGTGGAATTGCACTGCCTTTGCCAGGAGGCCAGGTAAGTAATCTGCTGGATTGCTCTATGTGGCTTTTGTTCCCTTAAGGCTTTATGCACCACTTTGGGGGATGAGAATGAAAATGGCAGCCTCCCAATCTCCAGCCCCAGTGCTGATAGCTCAGGGTGCCTCTCCGCAGTGTGTCCTCAAAGAAAAGCAGTCATTCGCTCTTGTCTCTCAGGCCTTCACCCCCAGTCCATCCTCACCTAGCCTGTGACAGAGCATTTCTATCTCGGACATGGGACCCTCTTTGGAGTTTCCAAACCCTGCAGACTCCTGCAGTGCACACCTGCACTGCTCCTCCCAGGGAAGGAAGGGTGGTCTCCACGGTTTTGCCACTTGTTGAACCCCTGTTCAGAGAATAGTCACCTGACCCTGTTGTGGTTTGCAGTTTATGGCAATCCCCAGTGAGAGCCCACTCCTGAGCTCGCTGATTATAGCTGGTTTCCCCAATCCAATGTCTGGTACCTCTGCCACACTCAGACACCCCCATTCTTTGTGTGACCCCAGGGATCTTGAGACCACACTATCCAACCTAGGATTCTGCCCCACTTCACCATCTGAGTATGTTTCAGGCAGGGATGTCCCTCACTGGAGCAGACTTCTAAAAGTACTAATTTTGTGTTCCACCATTAAATCACTTTCCAGTAGGAGGCTTACATAGACTCCTTCCTCCCATGATTTATCTTCCATATATCACCTCAGATTCACTTCACACCTTGCAGAAAGTGGTCACTTTTCTATTTATAGAGTTGCAGCTACTCTTTTCTTAGATCCCTGGTTGACTTCACAGGTATTCAGAATGGTTTGATAGCTATCTAGCTGAATTCCTGGGACCAGATCAAACTAAGGTTTCCTACTCCTCTGCCATCTTGCACTCTCTCGTATTCTACAATCTTTAAAATTCTTTATTTATCACTAATTTTTTTTTTTTTGCCATTTATATTACTGTGTGTCTTGGTGCTAACTTCCTTGGGTTGAATTTGTTGGAGGATCTTTGTGCCTCCTGGCTATGGATCTTTGTTTCCCTCCCTAGATCTGTGAAAATTGCAGCTATTATTTCTTCAAATACATCCCCCACCCCTTTCTCTCTCTTCTCCTTTTAGGATCCCTATAATGAGAATGTTATTATGCTTGAAAGATTCACTGAATTTTCTAAGTCGATTTTTCATTATGCAGTATTGTCTCTCACCTGTTTAGCTTTATTGTGTTCCATTTATTTTTCTTCCAAGTTACTGATATGTTCCCTTTCTTCTGTAGCCTTGTATTTGGTTCCATTTATAGTATTTTTAATATCATTTATTGAGTTCTTCATTTCTGCTATGTTAGTTTTTATATCTTTGTCAAAGGTCTCACTGATGTCCTCCACCCTTTTCTGAAGTCCAATGAGTATCTTTATGATAATTTCTTTAAATTCTCTATCAGCTATATTACTTATTTCTATTTCACTCAGATTTCCCCTGCTGTGGTTTTTATCCCATTATTTCATTTGGGACATTTTTCCTCTGTCTCCTCATTTTGTCTACCTTTCTGTGCCTGTTTGTCTGTGTTAGGAAAATAAGCTACATCTCTGCTCTTCAAAGCAGTGGCTTTATGAAGAAAAGGTCCTATAGTGCCATGCAGTGCAGTGTCCCCTGTTCACCAGAATCTGGCACTTCAGGGAGTCTTCTATGGGTGTTTCTTGCATCCTGCTATTGTGTCTGAGTTGCTTTCCCTCTGAGATCAGACATCTGCACTGACTCTGCCTGTTGCAGGCTATGCTTGCTCTCTGTAATGTTAAGGAAACCCAGGTGGGCCAGCTCTAAGTGGTCATGGATGCAGAATGTCTCGGGCTTGGTGGCAATTTTAGCAAAATTTCCACTGAGCTGTTAGTCCTAGGATGATTCCCCCCATCCCAGTGGCTGTTGGGGGCATGCTGCTCCATGAAAGCTGTGGCAGCCAGGTGTGCATAGTGTCTGTGTATATGGTGGCTGGCTGGGGTGCAAGCTTTTAGCAAAATTTATGCTGTGCCAAAGGGCAAGGCCAGTAGACGTGGAGTGGACAAGTCCCCAGGACTACTCGTGGGTGGAGTAAACTGTTAATATGTTAGGTAGCAACTGTTTGAGTAGTGCCACCTTCCACAGGTGGCCCTGTGTTTATGCTGGAAGAAGAGGAGGAAAATGACAGCTGTGAGCTCCTGTGTTCCCAGGGAAACCCCCAACATGCTCCCAAATCAGTATAATCAGATTCCCCTCTCATTTTGCAAACTTTTGCTTCTTTCTTGCCTCTTTATGGGCTGTTGTCTCTTTAAGGGCAGGACCCATCTATCGTTTACCCTCCCCTAGCTCACCCAATGTTGAGTCAGCTGACTTTTAAAACTCCAGGCTCCAAATCCCACTGGTCATACAAATGCACAGAATTCACCCTTTTTGGTTTTCAAGACCAAATGTCATGGAGATTCATTTTTCCTATGTGAGCTCTCTGGAGCTTTCCCTCTCCACACCTACATCTCCCTCCCTCCTATGGGTAACTTCTGACCACCATTTCTGCCCTACCTATCCTCTTTGATATAGCTTCTTGCCTACATTTATTTGTGGAGTTTCTTCTGCCAATCTTCAGATCATTCTCTGGTTTATTTACTCAGCTGTGAGTGATATCTAATTGTAAATGTGTGACATGGAGAGCTTAGGGTCTTCCTACTTCACCATATTCCCAAACTTCCTCACTTTTTTTTTCTTATGGATGTCCAATTTTTTCAGTGACATTTGTTTAAAACACTATCATTTCCCCATTGCATAGTCTTAATTCCCTTGTCAAAAATTATTACCACATATGGAAGGATTTATGTCTGGGACCTCTATTCTATTTCTTTGGTCTCTCTGACCTTATGCTAGTATTACACTGCTTTGATTTCTAATAAGTTTTGAAATCAGGAAGTGTGAGTCCACCAGCTTTATCCTTTTTCAAGTTTGTTTTGGATATTTAACAATGAATCATGGAATACTACATCAGAAGCTAATGAAGTACTATATGGTGACTATCATAACATAATAAAAAATTAAAAAAATAAAGTCCATTAAGATTCCACCCAAATTTTAGGATTTTTTTCCTATTTCTGAAGAAAATATCATTGGAATTTTGATATGAATTGCATTCAATCTGTAGATCACTTTGGCTATTATTGTCAACTTAACAATATAAAGTCTTTCAATCTATGATGATGGGAGAGCTTTCCATTTATTTATGTCCTCTTTAATTCTTTCAGCAACGTTTTATTTTTTCCAATGTACATGGTTTTTTTGCCTCCATTGATAAGTTTATATCTAAGTTAATCTTATTACTTTTGTGCTATTTTAAATGTATTGATTACATAATTTCCTTTTCGGATTGCTCTTTAGTCTGTGGAAACACTACTGATGTATCTGTGTTAAATTATGTCCTGCAACTTTGCATATGTTTATTTGCTTTAATAGTTTTTTGTCAAGTCTTTGGGTTTTTGACCTATAAAATCATGTAATATATGACAGATAATTTACTTCTTCATTTATAATTTATGCCTTTTATTTCTGTTTCTTGCCTAATTCTTCTGGCTAAAACTTTCAATACTATGCTAAATAAGTGGTGAAACAGACATCCTTGTCTTGTTCTTGAACTTACAGTAAAAGCCTTCAGTCTTTCACCATTCAGTAGTATGTTAGCTGTCAGTTTTTTGTATATGTCTTTTATTTTGTTGAGGAATTTTCTTCTATTCCTAGTTTGTTCAGTGTTTTTTTTTAAATCATAAGTTGGTGTTGGATTTTGTCAAATGCTTTCTTGGCATCATTTGAGATGATTGTGTGGTATTCATCAATTATTTTGTTAATACAGCATATTACATTAATTTTTGTATATTTAATTGTCCTTGCATTCCAGAAAGAAATCCTACTTGGTCATAGGGTATAATACTCTAACTATGTCCGTGAATTTGATTTGTTATTATTTTTGAGGATTTTTTTAAAAGATTTTACTTATTTGACAAACAGAGATCACAAGTAGGCAGAGAGACAGGCAGAGAGGGAGAGAGGAGGAAGCAGGCTCCCTGTGGAGCAGAGAGCCTGATGCGGGGCTCGATCCCAGGACCCTGGGACCATGACCTGAGCCGAAGACAGAGGCTTAACCCACTGAGCCACCCAGGTGCCCTTATTTTTGAGGATTTTTGCATTAAAACACATGAAGGATACTGGTCTGAAGTATTCTTGTAGTGTCTTTTTCTGGCTTTGGTGGCAGGGTAAATGATGGCCTTGTCGAATGAGTTAATAATTTTCCTCTCCTTTTCAATTTTTTGGAAGTGTTTGAAAAGAATTGTATCCTACAACTTTGCTGAATATTTATAGAATTGTACCCTGCAATTTTTCTAATTCCTTCTAGAATTACTAATTCTTTTTAAATGTTTGGTAAAATTCACCAGTAAAGCTATCTGGTCTAGCTATTTTCTTTGGAAGTTTTTCATTACTGATTCAGTCTCCTTAGTCAGATTTTTTGTTTCTTTATGATTCAGTCTTGGAATGTTGATTTTCTCTAGGACTTTGTCCATGTCACCTGGATTATCTAATTTGTTGGTGTACAACTGTTTGCAGTACTGTCATAGAATCTCTTCTTATTTCTATTTATTCTGTAAATCCCATTTACTTCTATACAATTAATAGTAATGTTGCTACTTTCATTTCTGATTATAGTAATTTGAGTGATCTCTCTTTTCTATTCATCAATTTAGATAATTGATATTTTCAAAGAATCAGTTTTAAGTATACTTGATTTTTTTGTTGTTTTCTATTCTCTTTTTTATTTGTCTCCACTTTAATCTTTATTATTTCCTCCCTGCTGCAAGACGTGGACTTTCTTTTTTTTAAGAGTTTATTTATTTCTTTATTTAACACAGAGAGAGTTCACAAACAGGCAGAGAAGCAAGCAGGGGTGGGGGAAGCAGGCTCCCTGCTGAGCAGAGAGTCTGATGTGGGGCTCAATCCCAGACCCTGAGATCATGACCTGAGCCAAAGACAGAGGCTTAACCCACTGAGCCACCCAGGTGCCACAAGATGTGGGCTTTGGTTGTTCTTCTTTTCCTAGTTCCAAAGGTGTAAAACTGTTACTGATTTCAGGCCTTTCTTCTTTTTTAAGGTATGGCTTTACAGTATAAAATTTTCTGTTCTCACTGCTTTTACTACATCCTGTAAGTTTTGGTGTGTTTTGTTATTTGTTTTCATTTGGTTCAAGGTTTTTCTAATTTTCCTTGCAATTTTTTTATCTGACTCACTGGTTATTGAAAAGTATGTTTAACTGTTACATTTCCAAATTTTCTAATTTTTCTACATTTATTGGTTTCTAGGTTTGAATCTCTTTCTGCTACTTCATTATTAGAGTATGGAAATGTTACCAAATTTTGGATGTTAATTTTGTATCCTGCAACTTTACTGAGTTCACTTACTATTTCTACTGGTTTTTTTGAAGAGTCTTCAGGAGATCCTATGTATAATATCATGTCATTTACAAATAGTGACAGTTTAATATCTTTTCTAATATGGATGTCCCTTATTCCTTTTCCTTCTCTGATTGTTGTGGTAAGGACTTGTAGTCCTATGTTGAATAAAAGTGGCAGGAGTGCACATTCCTGTCTTATTACTGATCTTAGAAAGCTCTCAGTATTTCACCATTGAGTACGATATTATCTGTGGGTTTTTCATAAATGACCTTTATTATGTTCAGATCTATTCCCCCTAATCCCACATTGTTGACAGTTCTTAATTCAACAGATGTTGAATTTTGTCAAATATTATTTCTGCATCTGTGGAGATGATTTTTATCTTTCATTTTGCTGATGTGGTGTATCATGATTTTTTTGATTTCTGAATGTTGAACCATCCTTACATCTTGGCAATAAATACCACTTGATCATGGTGAATGATCTTTTAAATGTAAAGTTGGATGTAGCTTGTTAGTATTTTGTTGAGAGTTTTTGCATATATATTCCCTGGAGATATTGGCCTGTAGTTTTTCTTTCTTTCTTTCTTTCTTTCTTTCTTTCTTTCTTTCTTTCTTTCTTTCTTTCTTTTTCTTTCTTTTTTTTTTGTGGTTTTGATGTCAGGATACTGTTGGCCTCATAGAATGTATTTAGAAGCTTTCCTCTAGAGGGAGAAAATATGGTGGAACAGTAGGGGACCCTATTTGAACTGGTCCCATGAATTGAGCTGGATATCCACCAGACAATTCTGAAAACCCATGAAATCAGCCTGAGATGCAAAAAGATATATCTATATCTCTACAAACAGAATATCTCTGGCAGTTGGTCTCAAGGTATGAAGAACAGAACCATGATTCTACTGGCAGATATCAGAAGATAAACAGAAGGGGGAGGAAACCTTCATGAATTTGCAATAGGAAAGCAAAAGCCTCCTGAGCTGGGGACCAGGCACAGACTCACAGACAGGTAGCAGTGGGGAAGACTTTAGGGCAGCTCCGCAGACTGAAACCTGGAGCTACAGTGTGTATATGAACTAAGAATAGCTTGCAGTTTTAGATGCACAAAGGGCAGAGACATGCCCAGCCCTGGGAGCAAGGGCCAGGAGTGCTGCTATTGGCGGGGGGGGGGGGGGGGGGAGGTTTCTTTCTTTCTTTCTTTCTTTCTTTCTTTCTTTCTTTCTTTCTTTCTTTCTTTCTTTTTCTTTCTTTTTTTTTTGTGGTTTTGATGTCAGGATACTGTTGGCCTCATAGAATGTATTTAGAAGCTTTCCTCTAGAGGGAGAAAATATGGTGGAACAGTAGGGGACCCTATTTGAACTGGTCCCATGAATTGAGCTGGATATCCACCAGACAATTCTGAAAACCCATGAAATCAGCCTGAGATGCAAAAAGATATATCTATATCTCTACAAACAGAATATCTCTGGCAGTTGGTCTCAAGGTATGAAGAACAGAACCATGATTCTACTGGCAGATATCAGAAGATAAACAGAAGGGGGAGGAAACCTTCATGAATTTGCAATAGGAAAGCAAAAGCCTCCTGAGCTGGGGACCAGGCACAGACTCACAGACAGGTAGCAGTGGGGAAGACTTTAGGGCAGCTCCGCAGACTGAAACCTGGAGCTACAGTGTGTATATGAACTAAGAATAGCTTGCAGTTTTAGATGCACAAAGGGCAGAGACATGCCCAGCCCTGGGAGCAAGGGCCAGGAGTGCTGCTATTGGCGGGGGGGGGGGGGGGGGGAGGAGGGACAACACAACACTGCAGTTTTTAGCAGCATAGACAGAAATGGAGACATTGTGCCATGGAAAGCTCAGTGAAGAGCAGACTGTGATCTCTCTGTTCTGGGACAGAGATTTGGATATGGTCAATTCTGCTCTGACTCTCAGAAGAGATGCAGAAAGCTGCAGGGAAAGCCCCAGAGAACTAAAAGCCCCCAAAACCGGTTTTCAAAATAAGGGGGGCAAGATGGCAGAGAAGTAGGGCATTCTTATTTCAACTGGTCCCCTGAATTGAGCTGGATATATACCAGACCACTCTGAACACCCACAAAATCAGCCTGAGATATAAGAATGCTGATGTGGGGGTGCACAACACAAGACACTGTGGTTTTTAGCAGCACAGACAAAAAGAGAGGCAGTGTGGACTGGAGGGCTCACTGGAGAACAGATTGCAATCTCTCAGTTCTGAGACAGAAGTTTGGATACAGTCAATTCTGCTCTGACTCTTGGAAGAGACATGGAAAGCCACCAGGGGAAGTACCCAGAGAACAAAAGCCCCCCCAAAACCGGTTTTCACTGAGCCCATCGCCCCCCCCCAAGAGGGCAGAGCAACTCTGCCCAAACAAGGTTGTCTGAGTAACAGCTCATCAGGCCCATCCCTGAGAAGACAGGCTGAAAGATCAAGAGGCCAACAACCCTAAGGTCCCTATAAAACAGGTGCAACTTCCTTGGGTTGTGGTCAATAATTTGGACTCTGTACATTGCCTCAACCACCTCTCAACAGAATGACTAAGAGGAGGAAACCCCAACATAGAAAAAATTCAAAGACTGTGACCTCTGCCACAGAACTAATGGATATGGATATAAGCAAGATGTCAGAGTTAGATTTCAGGGTAACAGTTATGCAGACAATAGCTGAGTTGGAGAAAACCATTAACAACAACATAGATTCTCTAAGGGCAGAAGTGAGAGCTTATCTGGCAAAACTTGAAAACGCTACCAATGAGATCCAATCTAATCTAGATACTCTAACAGCTAAGGTAAATAAGACGGAAGAGAAAATTAGTGATCTGGAAGACAAACTCATAGAAAAGAAGGGTCAGGAGGAGGCTTGGAACAAACAGCTTAGAATCCATGAAAACAGAATTAGAGAAATAAATGATGCCATGAAACTTTCCAATGTCAGAATTATTGGGATCTCTGAGGGTGTAGAGAGAAAGAGAGGACTAGAAGATAGATATGAACAAATCCTAACTGAGAATTTCCCTAATCTGGGGAATGAAACAAGCATCTGTGTCCTAGAAGTGGAGAGAACACCTCCCAAGATCAAGAAAAATAAACCAATGTCCAGGCATGTAGTAGTAAAAGTCACAATTCTTAAAACCAAGGAAACCATTTTAAGGGCAGTTAGGGGGAAAAGATTCCTTACATACAAAGGGAGGAACATCAGAATAAAGTCAGATCTTTCCACTGAGACCTGGCAAGCCAGAAAGGGCTGGCAAGACATATTCAGGGTACTAAATGAGAAGAACATGCTTCCAAGAATACTTTATCTGGCAAGGCTGTCATTCAGAATGGATGGAGAGGTAAGAAGCTTCCAGGACTGGCAGAAACTGAAAGAATATGTGACCACTAAGCTGGCCTTGCAATAAATACTAATGGAGTTCTATAAAAGGAGAAAGACCCCAAGAGTGAGATAGAATAGAAATATACAGAAACAATCTGTAGAAACAAGGACTTCACAGGCAACGTGATGACAATAAAAATCATTTTTCAATAATCACTCTCAACGTGAATAGCCTAAATGCTCCCATGAAATGGCACAGGGTTGCACATTGGATAAAAAGAAAGGACCCATCTATATGCTGTCTACAAGAGACACATTTTGAACCTAAAGTTACATTCAGACTGAATGTGAAGGGATGGAGAGCCATTTTTCATGCCAATGGACTTCAAGGGAAAGCTGGAGTAGCAATTCTTATTTCAGACAAATTAGAGTTTAAGCTAAAAACTGTAGTTAGAGATACAAAAGGACACTATACCATTCTTAAAGGGTCTATCCATCAAAAGGATCTAACAGTTGTAAATATTTATGCACCCAACATGGGAGCAGCCAACTATATAAGCCAACTGTTAACCAAAATAGAGACATGTTGATAATAACACATTAATAGTAGGAGACCTTAACACTCCACTCTCAGCAATAGACAGGTCATCTAAGCAGAAAATCAACAAAGAAACAAGAGTTTTGCATGACACACTGGACCAGATGGACCTCATAGATATATACAGAACATTCCACCCTAAAACAACAGAATAGTCATTCTTCTCGAATGCACATAGAACTTTCTCCAGAAGAGACCACATACTGGGTCACAAATCAGGGGTCAACCAATTCCAAAAGATTGAGATTATTCCCTGCATATGTTCAGGCCACAATGCTTTGAAACTGGAACTCAATCACAAGAAAAAATTTGGAAGAAATTCAATCACTTGGAAGCTAAAGACCACCCTGATAAAGAATGTTTGGGTCAACCAGGAAATCAAAGATGAACTTAAACAATTCATGGAAACCAATGAGAATGAACACACATCGGTCCAAAAGTTATGGGATATGGCAAAGGCAGTCCTAAGGAGGAAATACATAGCCAGCTAAGCCTCACTCAAAAAAAAAAAAAATTCCCAAATACACAAATTAACTTTACACTCTAAAGAACTGGAGAATCTGGGCACCTGGGTGGCTCATTGGGTTAAGGCCTCTGCCTTCGGCTCAGGTCATGATCCCAGGGTCCTTGGTTCGAGCCCCGAATCTGGCTTTCTGCTCAGCAGGCAACCTGCTTCCCCCTCTCTCTGCCTGCCTCTCTGCCTACTTGTGATCTCTCTCTCTGTCAAATAAATAAATAAAATCTAAAAAAAAAAAAAACTGGAGAATCAACAACAAACAAAGCCTAAGCCACACAGAAGAAGAGAAATAAATAAGATTAGAGAAGATATCAATGAATTAGAAACCAGAAATACAGTAGAGCACACCAACGAAACTAGAAGCTGGTTCTTTGAAAGAATTAATAAGATCAATAAACCACTGGCCTGACTTTTCCAAAAGAAAAGAGAAAGGACCCAAATTAATAAAATTATGAATGAAAGAGGAGAGATCACTACTAATACCAAAGAATTAGAAACAATTATTAGAAATTATTATCAGAAACTATATGCCAATAAATTAAGCAACATGAAAGAAATGCATGAAACCTATAAACTAATGAGACTGAAACAGGAAGAAATTGACAACCTGAATAAACCAATAACCAGTAACAAGACTGAAAACAGTGATCAAAAACCTCCCAAAAAATAAGAGTCCAGGGTCTATGTACTCCTTGGGGAATTCTACCAAACATTTAAAGAAAAAATAAAACCTATTATTCTGAAGCTATTTTAAAAAATGGAAACAGAAAAAAGAGTTCCTGACTCATTCTATGAGGCCACCATTATCTTTTTTAAAAATTTAATTTTTTTCAGTGTTCCAAAATTCATTGTTTATGCCCTACACCCAGTGCTCCATGCAATACATGCCCTCCTTAATACCCACCAATAGGCTCACCCAACCCCCCAACCCCCTCCCCTCCAAAACCCTCAGTTTGTTTCTCAGAGTCCACAGGCTCTCATGGTTTGTCTCCCCCTCTGATTTCCCCCAACTCCCTTCTTCTCTCCATCTCCCAATGTCCTCCATGTTATTCCTTATACTCCACAAGTAAGTGAAACCATATGATAATTGACTCTGTCTGCTTGACTTCTTTCACTCAGCATAATCTCTTCCAGTCCTGTCCATGTTGATACAAAAGTTGGGTATTCATCCTTTCTTTTTTTTTTTTAATCATTTTTTAATTTCTTTTCAGCATAACAGTATTCATTGTTTTTGTACCACACCCAGTGCTCCATGCAATCCGTGCCCTCTCTAATACCCACCACCTGGTTCCCCCAACCTCCCACCCCCCACCTCTTCAAACCCTTCAGATTGTTTTTCAGAGTCCATAGTCTCTCATTGTTCACCTCCCCTTCCAATTTCCCCCAACTCCCTTCTCCTAACTCCCCATGTCCTCCATGCTATTTGTTATGCTCCTCAAATACCCATGTTGATACAAAAGTTGGGTATTCATCCTTTCTGATGGAGGCCTAATACTCAATTGTATATATGGACCATATCTTCTTTATCCATTCTTCTGTTGAAAAACATCTTGGTTCTTTCCACAGTTTGGCAACTGTGGAGGCCACCATTATCTTGATCCTAAAACCAGGCAAAGACTCCATCAAAAAGAAGACTTTCAGACCCATATTCCTGATGAATACGGATGCCAAAGTTCTCAACAAGATCATAGCTAATAGCATCCAACAGTATATTAAAAGGATTATCCATCACCACCAGGTGCGATTTATCCCTGGGATGCAAGTGTAGTTCAACATTTGCAAATCAATCAGTGTGATAGAACACAGTAATAAGAGAAGAGACAAGATCCATCTCAATTGATCCAAAAAACCCATTTGACAAAATACAGCATCCTTTCCTGATTAAAACTCTTTGGAGTATAGAGATAGAAGGAACATTCCTCAATTTCATAAAAACCATCTATGAAAAGCCCACAGTGAATATCATTCTCAGTGGGGAAAAGCTGACAGCTTTTCCCTTAAGACAAGGAATACGACAAGGATGCCCACTCTTACCACTATTGTTCAAGACAGTACTGGGAGTCCTAGCAACAACAATCAGGCAACAAAAAGAAATAAGATATTTAAGTTGGCAGAGAAGAAATCAAATTCTTTCTCTTCCCAGACGACATACTTTATGGGGAAAACCACCCCAAAATTACTAGAACTCATAAAGCAATTCACTAATGTGGCACAATACAAAATCAATGCACAGAAAACAGTTGTTTTCTTATACACTAACAATGTAACTGTAGAAAGAGAAATTAGGGAATCAATTCCATTTACAATAGCACCAAAAACCATAGTATACACTGGAATAAACCTAACCAAAGAGGTAAAGGATCTATACTCTAGAAACTATAGAACACTCATGAAAGAAACTGAAGACACAAAAAGATGGAAAAACATTCCATGCTCATAGACCAGAAGAATAAACATTGTTAAAATGTCTATAATGCCCAGAGCAATCTATACTTTCAATGCCATCTTGATCAAAATACCAATAGCATTTTTCAAAGTGATGAAACAAACAATCTTAAAATTTGTATGGAACCAGAGAGACCCCGAATTGCCAAAGAAATGTTGAAAAGAAAATCAAAGCTGGGGGCATCACGTTGCCTGATTTCATGTTATATTACAAAGCTGTGATCACCAAGACAGCTGGCACTCATACAAGAATGGACACTCAGACAAATGGAACAGAATGGAGAGCCCAGATATGGACCCTCAACTCTATGGTCAAATAATCTCTGACAAAGCAGGAAAAAATATCCAATGGAAAAAAGACAGTCTCTTCAATAAATGGTGCTGAGAAAACTGGACAGCTATATACAGAATAATGAAACTCAATCATTCTCTTACACAATACACAATGATAAACACAAAGTGGATGAAAGACCTCAATGTGAGACAGGAATCCATCATAATTCTAGAGGAGAACATAGGCAGTAACCTTTTTGACATGGACCACAGAAAATTCTTTCAAGACATGCCTCTAAAGGCAAGGGAAACAAAAGCAAGAATAAACTTTTGGGACCTCATCAAGATCAAAAGCTTCTGTACAGCAAAGGACACAGTCAACAAAACAAAGAGACAACCCAAGGAATGGGAGAAGATATTTGCAAATGACACTACAGATAAAGGGCTGATATCAAAGATCCATAAAGAACTTCTCAAAGTTCATTGGGGTTGTTGAACCCCCAAAACGAATAATCAAGTCAGAAAATGGGCAGAAGACATGAAGAGATATTTCCATAAAGAAAACATACAAAAAACTAACAAACACATGAAATAATGTTCATTATCATTAGCCATCAGGGAAATTCAAATCAAAACCACATTGAGATACCACCTTACATCAGTCAGAATGGCAAAAATTGACAAGAAACAGCAATTGTTGGAGAGGTTGTGAATTAAGGGGAACCTTCTTACACTGTTGGTGGTAATGCAAGTTGGTACAGCCACTCTGGAAAACAGTGTGGAGATTCCTCAAAAAATTAAAAATAGAACTACCCTGTGACCCTGCAATTACACTACTGGATATTTACCCCAAAGATACAGATGTAGTGAAAAAAGGAGGCGCATGCATTGCAATGTTTATAGTAGCAATGTCCACAATAGTCAAACTGTGGAAAGAGCTAAGATGCCCTTCAACGGATGAATGGATAAAGATGTTGTCCATATATACAATGGAATATTACTCAGCCATCAGAAAGGATGAATACCCATCTTTTGCATCAACATGGATAGAATTGGAAGAGATTATGTTAAATTATATAAATCAAGCAGAGAAAGTCAATTATCATATGGTTTCACTTATTTGTGAAACATGGAGAATATTAGGAGAAGGAAGGGGAAAATGAAGAAGGTTAAATCGGAGGAGGAGATGAACCATGAGAGACTATGGACTCCAAGAATCAAACCGAAGGTTTTAGAGGGGAGGGGGTGGGGGGATGATTTAGCCCAGTGATCGGTATTAAGGAGGGCACATACTGTATGGATCACTGGGTGTTATACGCAAACAATGAATCATGGATAGAACACTACATCAAAAATTGATGATGTACTCTGTGGTTAATAACATAACATTAAAAAGAAAAACTAGACAGCAACCTGCAAAAGAATGAAACTTGAGGGGCGCCTGGGTAGTTCAGTGGGTTAAAGCCTCTGCCTTCGGCTTGGGTCATGATCCCAGGGTCCTGGGATTGAGCCCCGCATCAGGCTCTCTGCTCAGCAGGAAGCTTGCTTCTCCCTCTCTCTCTCTCTGCCTACCTGTGATCTCTGTCTGTCAAATAAATAAATAAAATCTTTTTTTTTTTTTAAAGAATGAAACTTGACTATTTTCTTACACCATATGCAAAACTAAACTCAAAACAGATTGAGGACCTAAATCTGCAACCTGAAGCCATAAAAATCCTAATAGAGAACACGGGCAGTAAGTCTCTGACATTGGCCATAGCAACATTTTCCTAGCTGTGTCTCCTGAGGCAAGGGAAATAGAAGGAAAAATAAACTATATGGGCTATAGTAAAATAAAAGTTTTGCACAATGAAGGAAACAATTGACAAAAGTAAAAGAAAATTTAACAAACAGGATATTTTCAAATGACATATCTGATAAAAAGTTTTTATCCAAAATATACAAAGAACTGATATAACTCAACACCCCAAAACTGAATAATCTAATTAAAAATGGGAAGAAGACATGAGTAGACATTTCCCCAAAGAAGATATACAGATGGCCAACAGACACATGAAAAGATGTTCAACATAACTCATCATCAAGGAAATGCAGATGAAAACTACAGTGTGAGGAATGCCTCAGTGGCTCAGTTGGGTGGGCTTCCCACTCTTAATTTCGGCTCAGGTCATGATCTCACTGTTGTGAAACCAAGCCCTGCCTGCTTGAGTTTCTCTCCCTCCCCCTCTCTCTCTGCCCCCCCCCCCCCCCCCCGGCTCACACACTCTCTCTCTCTAAAATAAATAAATAAATCTTTTAAAAAAAAACTACCAAGAGATAGCACCTCACATCTGTCAGAATGGCTAAAATCAATAATATGAAAAACAATAGGTGTTGGCCAGGATATAGAGACAGGGGAACCCTCTTGCACTGTTCATGGGAGTGCAAAATGGTGCAGCCACTGTAGAAAACAGTGTGGAGATTCCTCAAAACATTAAAATTAGAACTACCTGAGGCACCTGGGTGTCTCAGATGGTTAAGCATCTGCCTTCAGCTCAGGTCATGATCTCAGGGTCCTGGAATCCAGCCCTATATCAGACTCCTTGCTCAGCGGGGAGCCTGCTTCTCTCTTTCCCTCTACTACTCCCTTTGCTTGTGTTCTCTTGCTCTCTCTGTCAAATAAATACATAAAATCTTTTTAAAAATTAGAACTACCCTATGATCCAGCAATTACACTACTATATATTTATCCAAAGAATACAAAAATACTAATTCAAAAGGATACATGCAGTCCGATGTTTATGGAAGCATTACCTACAATAGCCAAATTATGGAAAGACCCCAAGTGTCTATTAACTGATGAATGGATAAAGAATATGTGATATATATATATATTATATATTATATATTCATTATTTGTATGTCTATCTATCATCTTATTCAGCCATTAAAAAGAATGAAATCTTATCATTTGCAAGGTCATGGATGGAGCTAGAGATATAATGCTAAACAAATCAAGTCAATCAGAGGAAGACAGTTACCATATGATTTCTTTTTTATTGTATTGTATTTTATTTTAATTTTAATTTTATTTTACTTTAATTCCAGTTAGTTAACATACACTGTCATATTAGTTTCGGGTGACATAGATATTTTAACAGTATTTGTTCTTCCAATCCAGAAGCATGAAATGTCTTTCCATTTCTTTGTGTCATCTTCAGTGTTGTGAAATTGAATCCCACATTTTATAGTTTTCCTCAATGATTTACAGTTTTCAGAGTACAAGTCTGTGTACGCCTTACTCCACCTCTGGTTAGGTTTCTTCCCAAGTATCTTATTTTTTCCATCAGTGTTTAATAGTTTTCAGAGTACAAGTCTTTATACACCTTTGTTCACCTCTTTGTTTGAATTTCTTCCCAGGTATCTCATCATTTTTGTCACAATTGTAAATGTGATTGTTTTCTTAATTTTTTTTTTTGCTGCTTCATTATTAGTTTATAGAAATGTAACAGATTTCCACTTACTGATTTTGTGTTCTACAACTCTGTTGAATTTATCAGTTCTACTAATTTCTTTTTTTTAAGATTTTATTTATTTGACAGAGAGAGATCACAAGTAGGCAGAGAGGCAGGCAGAGAGAGAGGAGGAAGCAGGCTCCCCGCAGAGCATAGGGCCTGATGCGGGGCTCGATCCCAGGACCCTGAGATCATGACCTAAGCCGAAGGCAGAGGCTTTAACCCACCGAGCCACCCAGGTGCCCCAGTTCTACTAATTTCTTGATGGAATCTTTAAAAAAATTTTTTTTAAATTTAAATTCAATGTAGTTAACATACAGTGTATTATTAGTTTCAGGGGTAGAATTTAGTGATTCTTCAGTCGCGTTGAACACTCAGTGCTCATTACATCAAGTGTCCTCCTTAATGCCCATCACCCAATTACTCCACCCTCCCCCTACCTTCTCTCCAGCAACCCTCAGTTTGTTTCTAATAGTTAAGAGACTCTTATGGTTTGCCTCCTCTCTTTTTAAAAAAATATTTTATTTATTTATTTATTTGACAGAGAGAGAAACAGCAAGAGAGGGAACACAAGTAGGGTGAGTTGGATAAAGAGAAGTAGGCTTCCTGTTGAGCAGGGAGCCTGATGCCAGTTTCAGTACCAGGACCCTGGGATCATGACCTGAGCTGATGGCAGATGCTTAATGACTGAGCCACCCAGG
>NW_019154203.1:1182482-1214434 GCF_002288905.1 Enhydra lutris kenyoni | reverse complement strand
TCAAGATATGTCTCCAAAGGCAAAGGAAACAAAAGCCAAAATAAACTTTTGGGACTTCATCAAAATCAAAACCTTCTGCACAGCAAAGGAAACAGTCAAGAAAACAAAGAGGCAACCCACAGAATGGGAGAAGATATTTGCAAATAAATAAAATCTTAAAAAAAATTAAAAAAAAAACATTGTGGGTGCATGTGCCCCTTAAAATCACTATTTTTGTATCCTTTGGATAAATGCCTAGTAGTGCAATTGTTGGGACATTGGGTAGTCCTATTTTTAATTTTTTGAGGAACCTCCATACTTCTTTTCCAGAGTGCCTTCACCAGTTTGCATTCTAGGGGTGTTAATGTCCCTTAGTATTATTGTATTATTATCAAATAGTTCCTTGATGTTTGTTTTTAACAGTTTTATGTATTTGGGTTCTCCCATATTTGGTTCATAAATATTTACAATTAATAGGCATTCTTGTTGGATTGTCCCCTTTATTATTATAAATTATCCTTTTTCATCTCTTTTTACAGTCTTTGTTTTGAAGACTATTTTCGATGATATAAGTACTGTTACTCTGGATTTCTTTTTACTTCGATTTTCTTTTTCTTTTTATTTACTTTTTAATTTCTTTTCAGTGTTCCAGAATTCATTTTTTATGCACCACACCCAGTGCTCCATACAATACGTGCCCTCCTTAATACCCACCACCAGGCTCACCCAACCTCCCACCCCCTTCCCCTCAAAAACCCTTATTTAGTTCCTCAGAGTCCACGGTCTCTCATGGTTCGTCTCTCCCTCCAATTTCCCCAAACTCCCTTCTCCTCTCCATCTCCCCACGTCCTCTGTGTTATTCCTTAGGCTCCACAAATAAGTGAAACCATATGATAATTGACTCTCTCTGCTTGACTTATTTCACTCAGCATAACCTCTTTCAGTCCCATCCATGTTGATACAAATGTTGGGTATTCATCCTTTCTCATGGAGGCATAATATTCCATAGTATATACGGACCATATCTTCTTTATCCATTCGAATGTTGAAGGGCATCTTGGGTCTTTCCACAGTTTGGTGACCGTGGCCATTGCTGCTAAGAACATTGGGGTACAGATGGCCCTTCTTCTCACTGCATCTGTATCTTTGGGGTAACTACCCAGTAGTGCAATTGCAGAGTTATAGGGAAGCTCTAATTTTGATTTCCTAAAGAATCTCCACACTGTTTTCCCAAGTGGCTGCACCAACTTGCATTCCCACCAACAGTGTAAGGGGGTTCCCCTTTTTCCATATCCTCTCCAACACATGTTGTTTCCTATCTTGTTAAATTCTGGCCATTCTAACTGGTGTAAGGTGGTATCTCAATGTGGTTTTGATCTGAATATCCCTGATGGCTAATGATGATGAACATTTTTTCATGTGTGTATTAGCCATTTGTATGTCTTCTTCGGAGAAGTGTCTGTTCATGTCTTCTGCCCATTTTTTGACATGATTATCTGTTTTGTGTGTGTTGAGTTTGAGGAGTTCTTTATAGATCTTGAATATCAGTTCTTTATCTGTACTGTCATTTGCGAATATCTTCTCCCATTCCGTGGGTTACCTCTTTTGTTGACTATGTCCTTTGCTGTGCAGAAGCCTTTGATCTTGATGAAGTCCCAGAAGTTAATTTTTGCTTTTGTTTCCTTTGCCTTTGGAGACATATCTTAAAAGAAGTTGCTGTGGCTGATGTCGAAGAGGTTACTGCCTGTGTTCTCCTCTAGGATTCTGATGGATTCCTGCCTCACATTAAGGTCTTATCCATTTTGAGTTTATCTTTCTGGATGGTGTAAGAGAATGTTCAAGTTTCATTTTTCTACACATAGCTCTCCAATTTTCTCAGCACCATTTATTGAAGATACTTTTCCCCACTGTTTATTTTTTCCTGCTTTGTTGAAGATTAGTTGACCATAGAGTTGAGGGTCCATATCTGGGCTCTCTACTCTGTTCCACTGGTCTATGTGTCTGTTTTTGTGCCAGTACCATGCTGTCTTGGTGATCACAGCTTTGTAGTAAAGCTTGAAATCAGGCAACACAATGCCCCCAGCTTTGTTTTTCTTTTTCAACATTTCCTTAGCAATTCAGGGTCTCTTCTGATTCCATACAAATTTTAGGATTGTTTGCTCCAGCACTTTGAAAAATGCCAGTGGAATTTTGATCAGAATGGCATTGAAAGTATAGATTGCTCAAGGCAGTATAGACATTTTAGCAATGTTTATTCTTCTGACCCATGAGCATGGAATGGTCTTCCATCTTTTTGTGTCTTCTTCAATTCCTTTCATGAGTGTTCTGTAGTTCCTTGAGTACAGATTCTTTACCTCTTTGGTTAGGTTTATTCCCAGGAATCTTATGGTTCTCGGTGCTATAGTAAATGGAATCAATTCTCTAACTTCCCTTTCTATATTTTCATTGTTAGTATATAAGAAAACAACTGATTTCTGTACATTGATTTTGTAACCTGCCACATTACTGAATTGCTGTATGAGTTCTAGTAGTTTGGGGGTGGAGTCTTTTGGGTTTTCTATATAAAGTATGTCATCTGCGAAGAGAGAGAGTTTGACTTCTTCATCCTCAATGGGGACAAACTGACAGCCTTCCCTTTGAGATCAGGAACATGACAAGGATGCCCACTCTCACCGCTCTTGTTCAACATAGTGTTAGAAGTCCTAGCAACAGCAATCAGACAACAAAGAGAAATAAAAGGTATTGACATCCATTTTCATTATAAATGTTTCTCTATCCCCTCACTATCAATCTGTAGCTGTCTTTAGGTGTAAAATGAGTCTCATGTAGACAGGGTATAGATGGGTCTTGTTTCTTTATCTATTCTGTTACCCTATGTCTTTGGATTAGAGTGTTTAGTCCACTTAAATTCAAAGTAATTATTGACAGATATGTATTTACTGCCATTTTATTATTTATTTTCTGGTTATTTCTTTTTCAGTTTCTTAGTTTACATACTGTGTAATAGTAGTTTCAGTGATTCAACACTTAACATACAACACCAAGCGCTCATCACAAGTGCACGCCTTAACCCCCAACACCTATTTAAGTCATGCTTCCACCTAACCTCTGATAACCATTAGTTTTTACTCAATAGTTAGGAGTCTTTTTCTTGATTTGCCTCTTTTTTACTTTATGATCACTTGTTTCTTAAATTCCACATATGGGGGAAATCATATGGTATTTGTCTTTCTCTGACTGTCTTATTTCACTTAGTATATAATACTCTCTACCTCAACCCACATGGTTACAAATGGCAAGATTTCATTATTTTCCTTGTTTCGGGTTTTTATTTAAATTCAAATTACTAAACATACAGTGTAATATTAGTTTCAGGAGTAGAATTTAGTAATTCATCACTTAAATATAAGCCCAGTGCTCATCACAAGTGCCCTCCTTAATACCCATCACTCATTTATCCCATTTCCCATGTACCTCTCCTCCAGCAACCCTAAGTTTTTTCTCTATAGATAAGAGTCTGTTTTATGGTTTGCCTCTCTTTCCACCCCCTTGTTCAATCTGTTTCATTTCTTGAATTCCACATATGAGTGAAATCATATGGTATTTGTCCTTCTCTGTCTAACTTGTTTCATTTAGCATAATACACACTAGCTCCATCCATGTTGTTGCAAATGACAAGATTTCATTCTTTTTTTTTTTTTTCAAGCTTCGTTCGTTCTTATGGCTGAGTAACACTCCATTGCATATATACTTCTTTATCCATTCATCAGTCAATGGACATTTGGGCTCTTTCCATAATTTCACTTTGTTGATAGTGTTGATATAGACATCATGGTGCATGTGTCCCTTTGAATCAGTATTTTTTTTTTTTATTCTTTAGGCAAATACCTACTAGTGCAATTGCTAGATTGTAGGGTAGGGTGTTTTTAACTTTTTCAGGAACCCTCCATACTGTTTTCCAGTGTTGTTGCACAAGTTTGCATTCCCAACAACAGGGTAAGAGGGTTCCCCTTTTTCAAGTCCTCACCAACACCTACTGTTTCCCGTGTTGTTAATTTTAACCATTCCAAAAGGTGTGAGGTGATAGCTCATTGTAGTTTTGATTTGTATTTCCCTGACGATGAGTGATGTTGAGCATCTTTTCATGTGTCTGTTAGCTATCTGTAAGTGTTCTTTGGAAAAATGTCTATTCTTTTCTTCTGCCTATTTCTTAAATGGATTATTTGTTTCCTGGGTGTTGAGTTGCATAAGTTCTTTATGTATTTTGGATACAAACCCTTTATCCAATATGTCATTTGTAAATATCTTCTCTCATTCCATAGGTGGCCTTTTAGTTTTGTGGATTGTTTCCTTTGCTGTGCAGAAGCTTTTTATTTAGATGAAGTCCCAATAGTTTATTTTTGCTTTTGTGTCCCTTGCCTCAGAAGACATATCTAATAAGAAGTTGCTATGGCCAATGTCAAAGAGGTTACTGCCTATGTTCTCCTCTAAGGCTTTAATGGTTTCCTGTCTCACATTTAGGTCTTTTATCCATTTTGAATTTGCTTTTGTGTATAGTGTAAGAGAGTGTTCGGTTCCATACTTTTGCATTTTTCCCAACATCGTTTATTGTAGTCTTTTTCCCATTGAATATTCTTTCCTACATAGTTTTAGGCTTATTTCTGGATTTTGTATTCTGACCTATTGATTTATGTGTCTATTTTTGTGGCAGTTACATAGTATCTTGATCACTAACTTTGTAATATAACTTGAAGCCTGGAATTGTGATGCCTCCAGCTTTACTTTATCAAGATTCTTTGGCTATTCAGGGTCTTTTGTGATTCCATACAAATTTTAGGATTGTTTGTTCTGTGAAAAAATACTGGAGTTATTTTAATAGGGATTTCATTTTATGTGTAGCTTGGTAATATAGACATTTAACAATATTTGCTCTTCTGATTCATGAGCATGGAATGTTTTTCCATTTCTTTGTGTTATCTTCAATTTCATTCATCAGTGTTTTATAGTTCTCAGAATATAGGCCTTTTACTCCTTTGGTTAGGTTTATTCCTAGGTATCTTATTGTTTTTAGTGCAATTGGAAATGGGATCAATTCCTTAATTTCTCATTCTACTGCTTCATTATTGGTGTAGAGAAATGCAGCAGATTTCTGGACATTGATTTCATAGGTTTTGGGTTGTTCCTGAAGGTTTTCTCTGGTCTTTTCCTCTCTCTCTTTCAGGGTTTTCTGATTTTATTTCATGATATATTTAGACTTATTTCTCTTCATTCTTTGTATATCTATTAGTGGTTTTTGATGTGTGTTTATTTAATTAGGTTTGTATATAACGTCTTCTGCATATAGTAGTCTACATTAGGTTGATGGTCATGTAAGTTTTTAAATTTTTTATATTTATTCAAAATCATTAACATATAGTGTAATATTAGTTTCAGAGGTAGAGTTTAGTGATTCATCAGTTGTATATAACATGCAGCGCTCATTACATCAAGTGCTCTCCTTAATTTCCATCACCCAGTTACCCCATCCCCCCCACCCAGCTCCCTTTCCACAACCCTCAGTTTGTTTCCCAGAGTCAAGAGTCTCATATAGGTTTGTCTCCCTCTCTTATTTCTTCCCATTTAGTTTTCCCTCCTACCCCTACTTCAACAGATGAATGGATAAAAAATGTGGTTCATATATACAATGGAATATTACTCAGCCATCAGAAAGAATGAATATCTGCCACTTACATTTGGATGGAACTGCAGCGTCTTATGCTAAGTGAAATAAGTCAATCAGAGAAACACAATTATCATTGATTTCACTCATATGTCTTGTTCTTTGTTTTTTTCTTCTTTCTTTCTATAATTCCTATTATTTGGATATATCTCCTGACTGATTGTCTTTGTCTTTGCATTTTATTTTCTCTCATATTTTCCACATCTTTGTGTGGTTATTTGAAAGATTTTTTTAATTGAGATAATTGTAGATTTACATTCAGTTTTAAGAAATAATATACTTTGCTGAAGTTCCCAAATTATAACATTTTGCAGAACCTTAATTCAATATCACAACTGAGATATTTTAAAAATTAGTATATTTTTATTTTTAATCAGTTTTATGTTTATAAAAATTTGAGTAAAAAGTACCTAGATTTCCCACACACCTCCTCAATCTCTCCTCAGTTTTCCCTATTACTAACAAATTGCATTAACATAGTACATTTGTTACAATTGACAAGTTGATATTAGTATATTACTAATCACTAAACTCCATAGTTTTTGTTAGGATCATTCTGTGTTGTGCATTTTGTGGGTTTTGACAAATATGTGGTGACATGTGTCCATCATTACAGTATTAAACTGAATATTTCTGTTACCCTAAAAATTACCTTTGCTCCATCACCCTCACTCCCCCCAAACCCCTATCAACCAGCATTGTTTTAAATTTATTTTCAGAATAACAGTATTCATTGTTTTTGCACCACACCCAGTGCTCCATGCAATCCATGCCCTCTCCAATACCCACCACGTGGTTCCCCCAACCTCCCACCCCCTGCCCCTTCAAAACCCTCAGATTGTTTTTCAGAGTCCATAGTCTCTCATGGTTCACCTCCCCTTCCAATTTCCCTCAACTCCCTTCTAAGGAAGATGTGGTCAACCAGCATTTTTGTTTTGTCTCTATGGTAGTTTTTTAAATTGTGGTAAAATACACATAACATATTTACCACTTTAGCCATTTTAAGTTCAGTGGTGTTAAATATATTCACATCTTTGTGCAACCAAGCAAAACTTAAAATATCTACTCATTAAACATAAAAACTTAAAATATCTACTCATTAAACAACAACTTCCATTACTCCTTACACCTAGGCCCTGGCAGCCACCATTCTCCCTTCTGTCTATATATGGACTTGACTACTCAAGGTACCTCATAAAAATAGAATCATACAGTATTTGTCTTCATGACCACCCATTTCATTTAGTGTAATGCCCTCAAATGCATCCATGTTGCAGCATATGTAAGAATTTCCTTCCTTTGTAAGGCTAAGTAATATTTCATTTTATGTATATACTGCATTTTGTTTCTCCATTCATCTGTCGGTGGACACTATTGTTGCTTCCCTTTTTGGTTACTGTGAATGCTGCTATGAACATGGTAAAAATATCTCTTCAAGACCCTGTTTTCAATTCTTTTGGGTGTATACCCAGAGTAGAATTGCTGAAACATACGGTAAATCTACTTTTTGTTTTTTGTGGAACCACAACACTGTTTTCCATAGTGGCTACAACATTTTACATTTACAACAACAGTGCTCAAGGATCCAATTTCCCTACATCCTTGCCAATGTTTGTTACTTTTGTTTTGTTTTTTTTTTTTTGATGGTAGCAATCCTAATGGGTATAAGCTGATACCTTATTATAATTTGAATTTGCATTTCCCAAATGATTAGTGACATTGAGCATCTATTCATATGCTCATTGGTCATTTTTATTTTTTATTATTTATTTTTTTTCAGTATTCCAAGATTCATTATTTTTTATTTTATTAATTTTTAAAAAATTTTTTGGTGTTCCAAGATTCATTGCTTATGCACCACACCCAGTGCTCCATGCAATATGTGCCCTCCTTAATACCCACCACCAGGCTCACCCATCCCCCTGCCACTCTCCCTTCCAAACTCTCAGTTTGTTTCTCAGAGTCCATAGTTTCTCATGTTTCATCTCCTCTTCTGATTTACCCCAATTCACTTTTCCTTTCCTTCTTCTAATGTCCTCCACGTTATTCCTTATGCTCCACAAGTAAATGAAACCATATGATAATTGACTTTCTCTGCTTGAATTATTTCACTCAGCATAATCTCTTCCAGTCCCGTCCATGTTGATACAGAAGTTGAGTATTCATCCTTTCTGATGGCTGCATAATATTCCATAGTATATATGGACTTCTTTATCCATTCATCCATTGAAGGGCATCATGGAAATAAAAAGATAAAATATTTTTAAAAAATGAAGGGCATTGTGGTTCTTTCTACAGTTTGGCGACCGTGGCCATTGCTGCTATGAACATTGGGGTACAGATGGCCCTTCTTCTCACTACATCTGTATCTTTGGGATAAATACCCAGTAGTGCAATTGCAGGGTCATAGGGAAGCTCTATTTTTGATTTCTTAAGGGATCTCCACACTGTTTTCCGAAGTGGCTGCACCAACTTGCATTCCCACCAACAGTGTAAGAGGGTTCCCCTTTCTCCACATCCTCTCCAACACTTGTTGTTTCCTGTCCTGATAATTTTGGCCATTCTAACTGGTGTAAGGTGGTATCTCAATGAGGTTTTGATTTGAATTTCCCTGATGGCTAATGATGATGAATATTTTTTCATGTGTCTGTTAGCCATTTGTATGTCTTCATTGGAGAAGTGTCTGCTCATGTCTTCTGCCCATTTTTTGACAGGATTATCCGTTTTGTGTGTGTTGAGTTTGAGGAGTTCTTTATAGATCTTGGATATCAGCCCTATGTCTGTAGTGTCATTTGCAAATATCTTCTCCCATTCCGTGGGTTGTCTCTTTGTTTTGTTCACTGTTTCCTTTGCTGTGAAGAAGATTTTTATCTTGATGAAGTCATTTTTATATATTCTTTGAAGAAATGTCTCCTCAATTCCTTTGCCAATTTAAAAAACAGGGGTTTTGTGTTCTTGAGTTGTAGAAGTTCTTTATATACTCTGGATATCAATCCTTTATCAGATATGTGACTTGCAAATATTTCCCCCATTCCACAGGTTGCCTTTTAACTCTGTTGGTTGTATTTTTTGATGTATAGAAGTTCTTACAATTTTGATGGGTCTAATTTATCTATTTTTACCTTTGTTACTTGTGCTCTTGGTGTCATATCCAAGAAATCATTGCCAAATCTGATGTCATGAAGCTTTTTGCCTGTTTTATTCTGAGTTTCATCCTTTTACATGTATGTTTAGACCTTTGGTTCCTTGGGATGCCTGGGTGGCTCAATCAGTTAAGCATCTGCCTTTGGCTCAGGTCATGATCCCAGGGTCCTGGGATCAAGTCCCACATTGGGCTCCCTGTTCAGTAGGGGGCTTGCTTCTCCTTCTGCCTATTGCTCCCCCTGCTTATGCTGTCTCACTCTCTCTCTCTGACAAATAAATAAATAAAATCTTTTTTAAAACTTAAAAAAAGAACTTTGGTTCCTTTTGAAATAATTTTTTGTAAATGGCATAAGAACTTCATTCTTTTGATGTGGATCTCATTTTCCCAACATTATTTCTTGAAGAGTCTGACCTTTCTCCATTGAATAGTCTTGGCACAATTTCTCAAATTTGTAAACATAGAGTGGCTCATAATATTTCTTTATTATCTTTTTAATGTCTATGAGATCAGTAATGATCACCCCTCTTCTCTTTCTGATGTTAGTAACTTTGATATCAGTAATTAAGGTCTAGACTCTCTTTTCTTAGTTAACTTGGCTAGAGGTTTATCATTTTTCCCCTAAAGATATTTATTTATTTATTTATTTATTTATTTATTTATTTTAGGAAAAGAGAGGGAGTGGAGTGAGAGGCAAAGGCAGAGATTTTTTTTAAAGATTTTTATTTATTTATTTGGGGGAGGGACAGTGAGAGAGAGCATGGTAAGAGAAGATCAGAGGGAGAAGCAGACTCCCTGTGGAGCTGGGAGCCTGATGCGGGGCTCCATCCCAGGGCTCCGGGATCATGACCTGAGCCAAAGGCAATTGCTTAACCAACTAAGCTACCCAGGTGCCCAAAGGCAGTGAATCTTCAAGCAGACTCCCCGCTGAGTGTAGAGACCAATGTGAGGCTCAATCCCATGACCCATGAGATCATGACCTGAGCCTAAACCAAGAGTTGGATGCTTAACTGACTGAACCACCCAGGTGCCCCCTGGATAATCAATTTTATTTATCCTTTCAAAGAATCTGGGTTTGCTTTCATTGATTATTCATTGTTGATTTCCAATTTTCAATTTAATTTATTTGTGCTTTAACTTTTCTTTTTTTTTTTTAAACTTTTCTTTTTTTCCTGCTTATTTTGGATTTCGTTTGTTCAGCTTTTTCTACTTTCCTAAAGTGGAAGTTTGTATGGTTGATTTTAGATCTTCCTTATTTTCTGATATATGCATTCAAAGCTATAAATGACAATGTGTTCAGAGCTTTTGTTACAACCCACAAATTTTAGTAATGTATGTTTTCATTTTCATTTGGTCTGAAATACTTTAAAAATTCTCTTGTGACCTATGTGCTTTCAAGAAGTGTGGTGTTTAATCTTCAAGTATTTGGGGGTTTTCCAGATATGTTTATATTAATTCCCTTGTGATCTAGGGCATATTTAGTAGGATTTCTATTCTTTCAAATCTGTCAACATATGTTACAGCTCAGAATGTGGCCTATCTTGTGAATGTTCCTCTTCAGCTTGAGAACAATATGTATTCTACTGTTGTTGGAGGAAATAGTCTATAGATGTCAGTTAAATGCAGTGGCATTCAGTTCAACTGTGTCCTTATTAATAAATATTTCCCCTCAGTGTTTTCTTTCAAGATTTTTTTGTCTTTGATTTTCTTTAATGTGACTATTATGTGTCCAGGTGTTGTTGTTTTGTTTTGTTGCTTTTGGTATTTATACTGCTTGGTGTTCTCTGAGTTCCCCAGTTCTGTGGCTTGGTGTCTGATATTAATTTGGTCAGTCATTATTACTCCAAATATTTCCTCTGTTCCTTTCTTTCTGTCTTCTCCTTCTGGTATTCCCATTACACATATGTTACACCATGTCTAATTGTTTCACAGTTCTTGGATAATCTGTTATGTCTTTTCACTTATTCTCTCTTACATTTCAGTTTTGGAGGTTTCCATTAACATCTCCTCAAGCTCCTGATTCTTTTTTCAGCCATGTCCAGTCAATTGATAAGCCCATCAAAGGCATTCTTCATTTCTGTGTATTTGATTTCTTGCATTCCTTTTTACATTTTCTTAAACTTTCTAACTCTGATTGCATTACCCATCTGTTCTTGTCCATTGTCCATTTTTCCATTAAAGCTCTTAGCATATTAATCATAGTTATTTTACTTTTCTTGCCTGATAATTCAAATATCTCTACTATATCTGATTCTTGTTTCAATGTCTGCTGTGTTTGTTCTAAGTGTTTTTGTCTTTTAGTATACCTTGGAATTTTTTTTTTTTTTTGTAGAAAGCCAAAATAATGTACGGAGTAAAATGAACTGAGATAAATAGGCCTTCGATGTGAGTTTTGTGTTTACCTAGCAAGGGGTTAACCTGTGCTTACAGGGCTTCCTGCAGCTTTAGGAGTCAGAAGACAAAATTTCCTCTGTTGTTCATGTTTTTGTCTCCCTGTTGCCTTTTGTTTTCCCTTGAAATCTCTTCTCTTTTGTAGATTTTATTTATTTGAGAGAGAGAGAGCGACCATGAGCAGGGGGAGAGGCAGAAGGAGATGGAGAGAGACATGCAGACTCCCTGCTGAGCTAGGACCCCCCCCCCCATGAGAGGCTCCATCCTGGGACCCCAAGATCATGACCTGAGCCAAAGTCAGTCACTCAACTGACTGAGCCACCCAGGTGCCCCTGAAAACTTTTCTTAAGTAATGTATGTGGTGTACAGTTTGGTCAATTGTATTCTTCTATTATTATATGGAGTTCTGTGCCAAGGTGTCAGGTGAGGAGAATTGTTCTGTACTCCTAGGGTGAGCTCTCCATCTGTTATTGACCTGGCCCTTAGACTGTGAACTTCAAAAGTGCTTCTCAATTTTGTTTTTGTTTTCCTCCCTAAGTGAGACAGGAGGACTACAAAGGGCTCGAGTTTGGTGTTTTCATTCTATCAGATCAGTTAGTATCTGTGGTAAAATCATTCCTCTTAAGAGTAAGCCTTATTTAGGAGAACACAATGTGTGAACATATTTAAAATGACCACTATTTCTCTCCTCATAACAGATGCAGGAGAGAATTTTCCCCCAAGCTTCACAATGAGAACCTGGTAGGGTGCCTGAAATTAAATCTAGGGAGTGTCAGAGACCACTAACACTAAGCTTCCCTGAAGGTTTTTTGTAAGATTTTATTTAAATTCCAGTTAGTTAAAATACAGTGTAACATTAGTTTCAGGTGTACAATATAGTGATTCAGCACTTTCATACAACACCTGGTGCTCATCACAACAAGTGCACTCCTTAATCCTTATCACCTGTTTAACCCCTTCTCCTACCCACCACCTCTCTGGTAACTATCAGTTTGTTCTCTATAGTTAAGAGTCCGTTTCTTGATTTCCCTCTCTCCATCCCTTTCTCTCTCCTTCTCTCTCTCTCTCTTTCCCTCTTTCCTTCCCTCCCTCTTTCCACCCCTTGCTTGTTTTGATTCTTAAATTCCACATATGAGTGAAATCAGGTCTTTCTTTAACTGATTCATTTCACTTAACATAATACTCTATCCATGTCATTGCAAATAGTAAGATTTCATTCTTTTTTATGGTTGAGTAATATATATATACACACACATACACACACGTATATAACACATCTTCTTTATCCATTCATCAATTGACCAACATTTGAGCTGTTCCCATAATTTGGCTACTGTAGATAGTGTTGCTATAAACATGGAGGTTCACATATACCTTTGAATTAGTATTTTTGTATTCTTTGAGTAAATACCTAGCAGTAGAATTGTTGGGTTATAGGGTATTTTTATTTTTGAGGAACCTCCATTCTGTTTTCCAGAGTAGCTGCACCAGTTTGCACTCCCACCAATACTGCAAGAGGGTTCCCTTTCTCCACATCCTCACCAACAACCTGTTGTTTACTGTGTTGTTCATTTAAGCCATACTGACAGGTGAGATGTAATATCTTGTTGTAGTTTTGATTTGTATTTCCCTAATGCTGAGTGATGTTGAGCATCTTTTCATGTGTCTGCTGGCCATCTAGATGACTTCTTTGGAATAATGTCTATTCACGTCTTCTGCCCATCTTTTCAGAGGAGGGAAGGGCAAAAGGAGAGGGAAAGAGAGAATCTTTAGTAGGTTTCATACACAGTGGAGAGCCCTATGTGGGGCTCAGTCTCACCTGAGCCAAAATCAAAAGTCAGATGCATAACAGACTGAGCCAGGCAAGCCAACTTCTGCACATTTTTAAATAGAATTATTTGTATTTGGGGATGTTCACTTTTATAAGTTCTTTATATATTTTGGAATCTAACCCTTTATCAGATGTGTCATTTGCAAATATCTTCTCCCATTCCGATGGCTGTCTTTTACGGTTTTTAAAAATTATTTCCTTCACTGTGCAAAAGCTTTTTACTTTAATGAAGTCCCAATAGGTTATTTCAGTTTTGTTTCTCTTGTTACAGGAGGCATATCTAGAAAGATGTTGCTTTGGCCAACACCAAAAAATTTAAAATAGAGCTATCCTATAACCCTGCAATTGAGCTACTGGGTATTTACCCCAAAGATACAGATGTAGTGAAAAGAAGGGCCATCTGTACGCCAATGTTCATAGCAGCAATGGCCTCAGTCGCCAAACTGTGGAAAGAACCAAGATGCCCTTCAATAGATAAATGGATAAAGAAGATATGGTCCATATATACAATGGAGTATTAAGCTTCCATCAGAAAGGATGAATACCCAACTTTTGTATCAACATGGACAGGACTGGAGGAGATTATGCTGAGTGAAATAAATCAAGCAGAGAAAGTCAATTATATGGTTTCACTTACTTGTGGAGCATAAGGAATAACATGGAGGACATCAGGAGAAGGAAAGGAATACTGTATTGGGATAGATTGGAGGGGAAGATGAAGCATGAGAGACTATGGACTCTGAGAAACAAACTGAGGGTTTTGGAGTGGAGGGGGTGAGCCTGGGGATGGGTATCAAGGAGGGCACGTATTACATGGAGCATTGGGTGTGGTGCATAACCAATGAATCTTGGAACACTGAAAAGATAAAATTAAATTAAAAATGTTTTTTAAACCTTACTGCTTGTGTACTGTTCTAGGATTTTGATGGTTCCTGTCATATTTAGATCTTTAATTCATTTTGAATTTATTTTTGTATATGTTGTAAGAAAGTGGTCCAGTTTCATTCTTTTCCATGTTACTATCCAGTTTTCCCAACACCACATATTAGAGAGACAGACTTTTTCCCATTACATATTCTTTCCTGCTTTTTCAAAGATTAATTGACCATTTACTTGTGGGTTTATTTCTGGGTTTTCTATTCTGTTTTACTGATCTATGTGTCTATTTTTCTGACAGAATGATACTGTTTTGATTACTACAGCTTTGTAATAAAACATAAAGTTTGAATTATGATGCATCCAACTTTGTTTTTCATTTTCTTTTAAAAAATTTTTTATTAAAATTCAATTTAGGTAACATGTACTATATTATTACTTCCAGGGGTAGAATTTAGTGGTATATCAGTTGCCTATAACATGCAGTGCTCATTATATAAAGTGCTTATATAATGCTCATCATCCAATTATCCTATCCCCCCACTCACCTCCCCTCCAGCAATCCTCCATTTGTTTCCTACAGTTAAGAGTCTCTTCTGGTTTGCTGCTCTCTGTTTTCATCTTACTTTAATTTTCCTTCCCTTTCCCAACATTTATCTGGTTTGTTTCTTAAATTGCAAATATGAGTGAAATCATATGGTATATGCCTTTCTGTGATTGAATTATTTTGCTTAACATACATAATACCTTGTAGTTCCTTCTAATACATTGAAAATGGCAATATTTCATTCTGTTTGATGGCTGAGTAATATTCCATTGTGTATATATACCACATCTTTATCAATTCATCTTTTGATAGACATCTGGACCCTTTCCATATTTTAGCTATTGTGGACATTGCTTCTATAAACGTTGGGGTGCATGTGTCCCTTCAAATCATTATGTTTGTATCCTGTGAACAAATACCTAGTAATACAATTGTTGGATCATAGGGTAGCTCTATTTTTTACTTTTTGAGGAAACGGGAAACGCCATATTATTTTCCAGAGTGGCTGCACGAGTTTGCATTCCCACCAATAGTGTAAGAGAGTTCCTCTTTCTCTGCATCCTTTCCAACAACCGTTATTTCCTGACTTGTTAATTTTAGCCATTCTGATGGATGTGAACTGGTATCTCACTGTGGTTTTCTTTTGTATTTCCCTGATGCCCAGTGATGTGGACCATTTTTTTCATGTGTCTGTTAGCCATATCTATGTCTTCTTTGGAGAAATACCTGTTCATGCCCTCTGTCCATTTCTTCACTGAATATTTTGGTTTTTAGGTGTTGAGTTTGAAAAGTTCTTTATAGATTTTTGATACCAGCCGGTTATTAGAAAAGTCATTTGCAAATATCTTCTGTCCATTCTGCAGGTTGTCTTTTAGTTTTTTCAACTGTTTCCATTGCTCTTATCTTCATGAAGTTCCAATAGTTCATTTTTGCTTTTGTTTTCCTCGCCTTTGAAGATGTGTCTAGAAGAAGTTGCTATGATTGAGGTCAAAGAGATTGCTGCCTGTGTTCTCCTCTATGATTTTGATGGATTCCTGTCTCACATTTTAGTCTTTCATCCATTTGAGTGTACTTTTTCATTCTCCTGCATGCGGCTGTCCAAATTTCCCAACACCATTTGTTGAAGAGATTGTTTTTCCCATTGTATATTCTATTCTGGTTTGTGGAAGATTACTTGGCCAAGCTGTTTTGGGTCCATTTCTGGGTTCTTTATTGTGTTCCATTGATCTATGTGTCTGTGTTTGTGTCAGTACCATACTGCCTTAATGATTACAGCTTTGTAATACAGCTTAAAGTCCAGAATTGTGATGCTTCCCACTTTGGTTTTCTTTTTAACATTTCTTTGGCTATTTGGGGTCTTTTCTGGTTCCATACAAAATTCAGTATTTTTTGTTTCAGCTCTGAAAAATGCTGATGGTATTTTGATAAGGGTTGCATTGAACGTGTAGATTGCTTTGGGTAGCAAAGACATT
Organism: Enhydra lutris kenyoni; assembly: GCF_002288905.1. Classification (NCBI taxonomy): domain Eukaryota; kingdom Metazoa; phylum Chordata; class Mammalia; order Carnivora; family Mustelidae; genus Enhydra; species Enhydra lutris. The sequence continues at coordinate 1,198,477 of NW_019154203.1, read as the reverse complement.
TTAACAATATTTCTTCTTCCAATCCATGACCACAGAATGTTTTTCCATTTCTTTTTGTCTACCTCAATTTCTTTCATGAATGTTCTATAGTTTTCAGTGTACAGATCTTTTACCTTTTTGTTTAGGTTTATTCCTGGGTATCTTATGGGTTTGGGTGCAATTGGAAATGGGAACGATTCCTTGATTTCTCTTTCTTCTTGTTAGTGTATAGAAATGAAACTAACTTCTGTAAATTGATATTATATCCTATGACTCTTCTGGGTTTTCTACATAGAGTATCATGTCGTCTGCAAAGAGGGAAAGCTTAACTTCTGCTTTGCCAATTGGATGCATTTTATTTCTTTTTGTTGTCTGATTGCTGAGCATAGGAATTCTAGTACTATGTTAAACAGCAGTGGTGAGAATGGACATGCCTGTCTTATTCCTGACTTTAGGGGAAAAGCTCTCAGTTTTTCCCCAATGAGGATAATATCCACTATGGGTTTTTCACTTATGGCTTCTATGATATTGAGGTATGTTCCCCTTATCCCTACTCAGAGGAGAGTTTTTATCAAGAAAATATACTGTATTTTGTCAAATGCTTTTTCTGCATCTATTGAGAGGATCATATGGTTCTTGTTCTTTCTTTTTTAATGTGGTGTATCATATTAATTGATTTGCAGTTGTTGAACAACCCCTGCAGTCCAGGAATAAATCCCCTTGATCATGGTGAATAATCCTTTTAATGTACTATTGAATTCTATTAGCTAGTATCTTACTGAGAATTTTTGCATCCATGTTCATCAGGGATGTAGGTTTGTAATTTTCCTTTTTAGTGGGGTATTTGTCTGGTTTTGGGATTAAGGTATTGCTGGCCTCATAGAATGAGTTTGGAAGTTTTCCTTCCATTTCTATTTTTTGGAACAGTTTTGGGAGAATAGGTATTAATTCTTCTTTAAATGTTTGGTAGAATTTTTCTGGGAAGCCATCTGTCCTTGGAATCTTGTTTTTTGGGAGATTTTTGATTACTGATTCAATTTCTTTGCTGGTTATGGGTCTGTTCAGATTTTCTATTTCTTCTTCATTCAGTTTTGGTCATTTATTTTTATCTGTCTAGGAATGTATCCATTTCTTACAGATAGCCTATTTTGTTGGCATATGATTTCTCATAATATTCTCTTATAATTGTTTGTATTTCATTGGTGTTGGTTGTGATTGCTTCTCTTTTATTTGTGATTTTTTATTTGGGTCCTTTCTCTTTTCTTTCTGATAAGTCTGGCTAGGGTGTTGTCAATCTTATTAATTCTTTCAAAGAACCAGCTCTTAGTTTTGTTGATCTGTTCTACTGTTTTTTTTTTATTTTTATGTCATTGATTTCTACTCTAATCTTTATTATTTCTCTTCTCCTGAAGGATTTAGGTTTTACTTGCTGTTCTTTTTCCAGCTCCTTCAGGTGTAGGGTTAGCTTGTATATTTGAGACTTCTCTTTTTTTGATAAAGGCCTGTATTGCTATATGCTCCCCTCTTAGGACCACCTTGCTGCATCCCAATGGTTTTGAACTGTCATGTTTTCATTTTCTTTTGCTTCCATGTATTTTTTTTAATTCTTCTTTAATTCCCTAGTCTACCCATTCATTCTTCAGTGGGATGCTCTTTAGTCTCCATGTGTTTGTGGTCCTTACAAATTTTTCTTGTGATTGATTCTAAGTTTTATGGCATTGCGGTCTGAAAATATGCATGGTATGATCTCAAACTCTTTTGTACTTGTTGAGACCTTATTTGTGACCCAGTATGTGATCTATTCTGGAGAATGTTCCATGTGCACTCAAGAAGAATGTGTATTCTGCTGCTTTAGGATGAAATGCTCTGAATATAACTGTTAAGTCCATCTGGTCAGTGTGTCATTCAAAAACCTTGTTTCCTTACTGATCTTCTGCTTAGATGATCTGTTCATTGCTGTGGGTGAGGTGTTAAAGTCCCCTATTATTGTATTATTATCAATGAGTTTCTTTAATTTTGTCATTAATTGGTTTCTATATTTGTCTCTTCCAATTTTGGGGGACATAAATATTTATAATTGTTAGATCTTCTTGTTGGATAGTTTCTTTTATTATGACATAGTGAGTGCCCTTCTTCATCTCTTATTACAGTTTTTGGTTTAAAAATCCAGTTTGTTTGATATAAGGATGGCTACTCCAGCTTTTTTTTTTGATGTCCATTAGCATGATAGATGGTTCTCCACTCTGTCACTTTCAATCTGGAGATGTTTTTGCATTTAAAATGAGTCTCTTGTAAGCAGCATATTAATTGATCTTGTTTTTTTTTTAATCCATTCTGATACCCTGTGTCTTTCAATTGGAGCATTTAATCCATTTACATTCTGAATAATTACTGAAAGATATGAATTTAATGCCATTGTATTACCTGTAAGTTTGCTGTTCCTATAGATAGTCTCTGTGCCTTTCTGGTTTGTGACTTTTGGGCCCTCTCTCCACTCATAGGATTCCCCTTAATATTTCTTGCAGAGCTGGTTTAGTGTTCATGAAATTCCTTTAGTTTTTGTTTGCCCTGGAAACTCTTTACCTCTCCTTCTACTCTGAATGGCAGCCTTGCTAGACCAAATATTCTTAGTGCATATTTCTCCCATTTAGCACTTAGAATATATCATGCCAGTCTTTTCTGGCCTGTCAGTTCTCTGTGGACAGGTTGGCTGCCAGCCTTATGTGTCTCCCTTGTAGGTTAAGGACCTCATGATCTGAGCTGCTTTTATGATTTACTCTTTATCTCTGAAATTTTCAAGCTTCACTATTATATGCCAGGGTGTTGGACTACTTTTATTGATTTTGAGGGGGTTCTCTATTCCTCCTGGACTTGAATACCTGTCTCCTTCCCCAGATTAGGGTTGTTCTCAGCTATAATTTGTTCCAAAAAACCTTCTACCCTTTTCTCCCATTCCTTATCTCCTGGGACCCCTATTATTCAGATATTATTTCTTTATATAATTGCTGAAATCTCTAAGTCTCCCTTTTGTGATCTGATAGTTTTCTTTCTCTCTTTTTTTCAGCTTCGTTTTTTCCATCATTTTATCCTCTATATCACTGATTTGCTTTTCTGCCTCATTCATCCACATTTTTATAGCCTCCACTTGGGAATGCATCTCAGTAATAGCAATTTTTATTTCACCCTGACTAGATATTATTTCTTTTATCTCTACAGTAAGAGATTCCTTAGTGTCTTCTGTTTTCTTCAAGCCCAGCTAGTATCTTTATAATCTTATTTTAAATTCTAGTTTGGATATCTTGCTTATATCTGTATTGATTAAATCTCTGGCAGTGAGTATTATCTCCTGTTCTTTTTTTTTTGGAGTGAATTTCTCTGTCTCATCATTTTTTCCAGGAAAGAAAAGAATAAGGAAAGAAAAAACAACAATAAGAACAACAACAGATAAAAACAAAACAAAACAAAAAAAACAAAAAACAAAAAAAAAAAAACAAAAAAACTAAACCCTGGGTGTGTTTTGGCCTGCTTGCTAAAAGAAACTAGTTCCCAAAATAAGGAAAAAAGAAAAGACTTGTGTATATATATATGAAAAAAAAAAAAAAAACTAAATGAAAAGAAACAAAAAATTCTATCTATCTATAATGTATATACAAAAATTTTTTAAATAATAAAAAAAAGAATTTAAAAGTATAATAACTGAACAAAATAATACTGAAAGACTAAGGGGGGAAAAAAGAATGCTATATACTGTTTACCCCAAAAGCTGAAACTTTGCAGCCCTCTATGATCAGTAAACTTGGTGTGAGCCAATTGTTTGCTTGGTCTTCTTGGGGAGGGGCCTGTTGTGCTGATTGTTAAGGGAACTTGCCCTATGGCAAATGAGCCTCCCTTGTGCAGAGACAGGGCTCAGTGTAAGTGGCTCCACATTCCACTATGTAGCACTGTTTTGCTCCCTGAAACATTTCAGCACCAATGGGCTGGATGAATATGGCTCACCCCACTCTCTAGTCCCAGAGCTGAAAGTTCACACCCCCCACTCTTTGGTGAACACTCACAGAAAAACAGTCAGTCACTCTTGTCTCCCCAGTTTCTGTCAGAGCTGTGTTCACCCAGCCTGTGACCAAGTGATTTTTATCTTAGGCTCGCCACTGAGTTTTAAAACTCCAAATTTTATGAACTCCTGAGGCAAGGACCCACATTGTTCCTCACAGGAGAGTGAGGTTGCTCTTGCAACACTTCTGCCTTTTGCTGGACCCCTCCTGAGAAAGTGGTCACATGATCATGCAGCAGTTCATACTTTATGGCAACAAAGATCAGAAAGCCAGCACCTAGACTTGCTGTTCTCAGCTGTCTTCCCCACTCCCATGCCTGGGAACTTTGCTACTCTCATGCTCCCCTATTCTTTTTGTGACCCTGGGGATCCTGAGACCATGCTGTCACAACTGGGATTTCACCCTGCTTCACCACCTCAGCAGCTTTAAGCCAGAGACATACCCCACTATGGCAGACTTCTAAAAGTTCTGATTTTGCCCTCCAATGCTAATAATATTTTGCAGCAGCCTTCTTTTTTTTAAAGATTTTTATTTTTTTATTTGACAGAGAGAGAGATCACAAGTAGGCAGAAAGGCAGGCAGAGGGAGAAGCAGGCTCCCCACTGAGCAGAGAGCCCGATTCAGGGATTGATCCCAGCACCCTGAGATCATGATCCAGGCCAAAGGCAGAGGCCTAGCCCACTGTGTCACCCAGGTGCCCCTTGCAGCAATCTTCTTAAGCAGGCTTCCTCTCCTCTCCCATATCCTCCAATATATCACCCTGGCTCAAGTCTCTGCACCTCTTATCTTCCAAAAAGTGGTTCCTTTTCTACTTGTAGAATTGCAGCATTTATTTTCTCATTTCTTTTTTAAAAATTTTTTAATTTTTAAATTTTTATTTATTTTTTAAATTAATCTCAGTGTTCCAGAATTCATTGTTTATGCACCACACCCAGTGCTCCATGCAATGCGTGCCCTCCTTAATACCTACCACCAGCCTCACCCAACCTCCCACCCCCGCCCCTCCAAAACCCTCAGATTGGTTTTCAGAGTCTACAGTCACTCATGGTTTGTCTTCCCCTCCAATTTTCCCCAACTCCCTTCTCCTCTCCATCTCCCCATGTCCTCCATGTTATTTCTTATGCTCCACAAATAAGTGAAACCATATGATAATTGACTCTCTCTGCTTAACTTATTTCACTCAGCATAATCTCTTTCAGTCCTGTCTATGTTGATACAAAAGTTGGGTATTCATCCTTTCTGATGGAGGCATAATACTCTATAGTGTATATGGACCACATCCTCCTTATCCATTCGTCCATTGAAAGGCATCTTGGTTCTTTCCACAGTTTGACTACTGTGGCCATTGCTGCTATGAACATTGGGGTACAGATGGCCCTTCTTTTCACTATTTCTGTATCTTTGGGGTAAATACCCAGTAGTGCAATTGCAGGGTCATAGGGAAGCTCTATTTTTAATTTCTTAAGGAATCTCCACACTGTTTTCTGATTGCTTTCTCTGTCCAAATCTCGGGAGAACAAGAGAATAGATATCCATTTGGGCAGAAACCTCATGAGAATTTGGCGGAAATCTCCAGCAAACATGCTTCTGACATCGGGGGCCCTCAGGGAAATCGCATTCGACATGATTTTATAACTATCTAGTTCAACATGATCTTATAACTATGTAGCTATATTTGAGGGACCAGAGAAACAGGGTCCTGTACTCCTCTGCCATCTTAACTTCTCAATTTTTTCATAAGTATTTTGTATTTTTCAGAGTACACATCTTTCACCTCTTTTATTAAGTACATTCCTAATTTTCTTGTTGTTTTTGGTGAAATTATAAATGGGACCGATTCCTCGAATTCTCCTTCTGCTGCTTCATAATTGGTGTACAGAAATGCAACAGATTTTTGTACATTGATTTGTATCCTGGGCTATTACTGAATCAGTTCTGGCAGTTTTTGGTGGAGTTTTTTGGGTTTTCTATATAGAGTATCATGTCACCTGCAGATAGTGAAAGTTTGATTTCTTCCTTGCTGATTTGGATGCCTTTTATTTCCTTCTGTTGTATGATTGCTGTGGCTAGGACTTCCAATACTATATCAAGTAACAGTGATATGGGTGACATTCCTAACTTGCTTCTGACCATAGAGGAAAAGCTTTCAGTTTTTCCCAGTTAAGGATGAAATTAGGAATGAGTGTTTTCATATATGGCCTTTATTATGTTGCTCTGGAGTTTTTAACTTATAAAACTTATCCTTACTAAACCTTTAGAAATTAGTCAATGACAGTTTAGGTTTTCCTCTCCTGGCACTATTTCCTGCAGTTTTTTTGATCCTGAGCTTCTGGTCCAATAAACTGTGATTTTCTTCACTTGTCAGGCTATCTCTTCTATTTGCGGGGCACAAGGTTGCCCTATGACCACAGTTCTCTGAGTAATCCAAGAGGAGCTTTTTTTCCCCCATTTTTCCCCATTTTTTATTATGTTATATTAGTCACTTCACAGTACATTTGTTTTTGATGTGGTGTCCCATGATTCATTGTTTGATTTTCAGTTTGTTCAGCTTTTTTCTTGTTGTACGTATGGAGTGATGACTTCCAAACTTCTTACATGCCAGATAAGAAAATATAAGTATCTCTTGTCTTTCTTCTTTATTCTGTGTTCTGGAACATTTTTTTGACTTTATCTTCTACTGAACATGTTGGGAGAGGAATTTATTTTTAATTTTATTTATTTTTTTGTTCAAATATGATTAACATGCAGTTAATGATTCACTATAATGATTCAACAATTCTATACATTATCTCACTCATCACAATAAGGGCACTCTTAATCCCCTTCACCTATTTCACCCATCCCCTCACCCACCTTCCCTCTGGTAAACACCAGTTTATTCTCTGTATTTAAGAGTCTATTTTGTTTATCTCTTTTTTTCATTGTCACTTTGTTTTGTTTCTTAGATTCCACATATAACTGAAATCATATGGTACTTGTCTTTCTCTGGCTTACTTATTTCACATAGCATAATACTCTCTATCTCCATCCATATCACTACAAATGTCAAGATTTCATTGTTTTTATGGCTGAATAATATTCCGTTGTATATGTATACCACATCATCTTTTCCCATTCATCTATGGATGGATGAGCTCTTTTATTTTAGAAGTTGTTTTAAATTTCTAAAATAAATTATTCTCCAAAAGTACATTTTGGTACTTTTGGAGAAAAGCACTCTTATTCTCCAAAAGTACCTTTCTCATAACAACATTTTCTGTTTTCTACTTTATAGATGCAATACTTTCTGTGTACATTTAATAAAGCTTTACTGGAGTATTGGGAATAACATGACAATTGCCAAGCCAGGAAGGAAAATTGTAAATAGATATCAGATATTACCTCTCCAAGAGAGCGCCACCCACTCCTTTCTGAATGGGGCTGCATATTGGATGTCCCTCTTCTTAGCCTCAAGCACTGATACCATGTGAGGGCAAGATGATCATCCAACAACTGGATGAATTTTGGCCATGTGCTCAGATCTCCATCTCTCACTTTGACATCAGAGAAAGGAAGTCATTGTTCTATTCCCCACTCTCAGGCCTACATGAGGCAAATCACAATAGTCAGCAGCACATTTCACAGAGTGGATTGCTTTTAACATTAAATATTATATACAGTGGAAATGACAATCCAGTCTAGTTCCTTTTTTACAGTCTTTCCTTCAACAGGAGCCAACAGTAATCCAACCTGGCATCTCTCTTGATGTGGTCCCAACAGAGTTATCTTCTCTGAGCAAAGTCTTGGACAAAAATATGCACACACATCTCTCAGGAACAAATAATTTTCAGGGACAGTCCAGTCCAAACCCATGTTTGGGATAAAAAATGAACTCAATGGAAGCATAATGCTGTTAAAGGACACCCAAATTATGTCACTGCTCAGAACATTCAACATTTGAATAAGAGTGAATAACATGTGCTGAATGCTTACTCTGTACCTGGCACTTGAATTACCTTCATTTCATGAAGAAGGAAAGTGAGGTTTCCAGGTGTCACTCACTCAGGTTCACAGAGCTAATAAATGGCAGACAGGAAATTGCACCAGGACTGTCTAACCACAGTCACCCCCATGTAAGTGCTACATGGTGATGTACTGCTTTCCACCAGTTGCGTTATGGTTAATGGTGATAGAACAATTCTCTCTAAGATCGGGGTCAGATACCTGAGATACTTTAGTCTACATAACAAAATTATTCTGCTAAGTTTGCCTCCAAGTTGAGTTGATATCCTTTCTTCTGGAGAGAGAAAACTGCTCAAAAGACAGTTGTTTTTTTAAGCATTTCTTTCAGAAAAATCCCAGCACTTTATTTCTAAATTTTAATTTTTCATCAAATAATCCTTGCATATGGTTAAAAAAAATACAGTAGTGCTTAGGAGCTCATAAGAAAACCCAGCAACATGCTGTCTCCTCCCACTGCAAGTCCAGGCTTCCTAGAGGTAACTACATGAAAGGATTGTACCAGTCTTTGGCTGTTTCTTCTGGCATTCACCACTCACAACCCCTTTCCCATTTGTCATCTCTCAGTCAGAGGTCAAAGAGCCAGATACTTTCTTAAGCTTCCTTGTAGCTAGAGATTGGTATGTGTCCCAGTTATGGTGATGAGAGGTTTGCTGAGGGGTGGGGTGGCTCTGAAAAGGCATTTGTTTTCTGAGACATGCAGAGCTGACTCTGTCCCTTTCCTTCTTCTATCTTGATTATAGTCGTGCTGCCTGGAGCTATGACAGCAATCTTGTCTGTGAGGGGATGAACATGAGGATAAAGATGTAACACATGATGAAGGAAAAAGTTAGAGCCTGGTTCCCTGATGGCATCTTTGATCAGTTGAACTCATGCCACACTGATATTAGTAATAAATTAACTTCTTGAAACATAAATAAATGAATGAACAAATAAAGCCATATGTGTTTAAGCCACTTTCAGTTTGGTTTTGTGTTGCTTGTAACTGAAAGGATTTTTAACTGAAAGACCACCATGTTTCTATATAATATGCTTATATTACTATTTCTTTTTTATTGAAGTATAGTTGACATACAATATTATATGACTACTATTTCTTAACTTAGCAACCTGAGACATTATCTCAACATCTCCTTATAGTAGAAGAGGATTTTATCCCCCTCCACATGCACATCATTATATCCCCTCCCTTCACTCTTCCAGTATGTTTATATACCAATTTCTAATATATCAGTAGTTGGTACAGAGTCAAGAAATGTACTATAATGACCTGGATTTATTTTGCTTTTTTGTGTGTTCCTGTACTTAATAATTGCTTGGTATTACTTTTTCACTTGAGATGGGCACACCTTAGTTTTTTCCCTTTGCTTCATCAGCTTGTTCATAATGCTATTAGCCTATTTTTTCACAGATGTTCCAACCTGCCAGCCCGTTGAATTAACAAGAAACCAATAGAAAGTTGATTGGTTGGGAGCCTGTGTAAGATGCAAAGTTTGGTCAAGTCCACTATTAGACTTTCCTTTAAGGTGACTGAGTGGGGACCCACACATTCTACCGGAGGATAGAAAGTGGAGGCTTTGCGCTGGAGCTGTTTGATTTCTTTAAGAAATGCTCTGTATTTTGTTTAAGTGCTGATGCTTGGCTTTTCTAATTTCTGCCAACAAACACGGGGAAGGGCAAAGGGAGGGTGGGGACGTCAACTGTTTCAACACATTAATTTCAATTATCCCCCTGTCAGGGGCTCTACATTTCATGCCTACCATCAGGATAGCTCTCCTGTGCCAGAGTCTCACCAGGGTTTTGTAGGGTAGACCAGGGCTTTCATTTGCGGGTCCCCCTCCCATATGTGGACTGTGCCTCTCTGTCCTGCTTTTTCAGTTACCTCCATTCCAACCCCTTTCTGCTCCCAGAAAGTTGTTGAAATCTCATCTGCATCAATGGGACCTCCTACAGCTTTTTTTTTTTTTTTTTGAGATGAGGGTTTGTACATGATTCCTTTATTCTTATTTTATAGGGTCTCAGGAATTAGAGGAGACAGACATGTTCCACCTTCTCGAATGGAAGTTAGAATCTGAATTTTTAGCTGCCCCAGATTATCTGGATAATCCCCAAGTGTGTAGACCAACATTTGTGAACCCCTGGTGGTGGAAAAAGCCTGGGTTTGGGAATCTGATGCATTTGAGTTTGAATTCTGACTCTTTGACCTCCTTACTCAAGTCACATCCATGGGCCTCAATTTGTTCCTCTACAAAAATGGGAATAATAATGCCTATTTGATAGAGTTCTGGGAAGATTTCTTGGCTACTGTGTGTAAATCATCCACTACAGGCCTTGGCAGACTGTAGGTGTTCAAAATAGGAGTGATGTCTCTTTAAAGTGGGAAATGTGATTGGAAAGATTTGAATTAGGTTTTAGGAGAGCCTCAGACACCAGGACTTATTTTTGTGATGCTGAGGAGCCCTAGCAGGCTTGTGATCAGGGAAGTCGCTTGAACCCAAAGAATATGTCAGATTGTTCCCTCAGCCAGGTGTGGGGAGGGAGCTAGAAGCCTTTGGACCAGCAGCTCTTGGGTTAAAATCTTCATCTGCATCTGAGTTATTTGTAACCCGTCGTCATGGCAACAAGTTTGGCAAGAGAGCCAGTGCTGCGAGCTCCTGACAGTAAGGAGGGGAGGGCAGTGGAAGAAGTCGGAAGATTTGGAAGGAGGGTCGTCTGTGACCAGCACCTCACTTTCCTCTGATCTGTCTGAGGCATTCTGCTGAAGATGAGGGTGAGCGTCCTCCAGGGAGAATCACTGGACATTGGAGGGTCTCCTGCTCAATCTCCTGATATTCCAGATGTGAAAAAAGACCCAGAGAGTTCCTTCCAGCAGCTGGCTCAATGCCACACAGTAAGTCAGGGATGGAAACAGGATTCAACCTTTTTAAAAAAAGGACTCAGGGTCATGGAACTAAAGCATAACACACCTGGAGAGGACCTTTGGAAACATTTCATCCACCCTTCCACCAACACACACATGCTTTCACTGTCATTCATATGGGAAACCTGGGACCCAGAGTGGGTTAGAACTGACTTAGGGTCACACAGCAGCTTGGGCGCTGACTTGATATCAGAACCCAGGGGCCTCAGGCCTTCCAGGCCTGGATACTTTCTGAGGAAGTGGCTCTCTCAGGTTCATGATTCAGAGAGGCTCTTCACTGCTGACTGCTAAGATACAGCCTCCCAGGGTAAGATTCATTTGACTGCCTTGGTCTTTGACCCTCTCAAAGCGAACATGCATGTGTTCAGATCACACTTCCCCTTCCTGCACACCTTTTTCTTCTGCAGGTATGGTTTCCCACTGCCAATGGCAATGCTGTTGCACAAATGGCAGCCCAGCTTCACCCCTCCCTGGACCAAACCCACCTGCCACACACCTCTCCCTCCAAATCTCCCATAGGGCTAAGCACTTCCTGAACATTCTTTTATGTGATCCATTCCTCACAATTATCATTCTCTGCCTCCTGAGTTAGCAGGTGGACATCTAGTCCGCCCGTTCTTTCTTTCTTTCTTTCCTTCTTTCTTTCTTTTTTTTGGTAGACTCCATGCCCACGGGTGGGGCTTGAACTCACATCCCTAAGATTAAGAGTCACATGCTCTGCTGACTGAACCAGATAGGCACCCCCAGCAGGTAGAAATCTAAAGAACCAGGAAGATAAAATGACTGGCCCAAGGTCACACGGTGAGTCTTAGCCTTAATCCCTCCTTGTCCAAAAAGGTGTTTCTGCCTTTCTATCCCATACTAATTTCTCAGTCCTCACATTTCCTCTTGCCATTATCTTTGCCTTAATCATCCCCTTGGCACTTGCACAATACATTTCCCCTGTGTCCTCTGCCTATGTGCATCCCAAACCCCCTTCTCTCATCACAGCCAATCCCCTCACCAAGTCCAGATGATTCTCCTTTCTGTCTCTCAAACCCACCATTTCTCATCTTCTGCCACTACCTTGCTTCAGCCTCAACATCCCTCATATGAGCAACCTCAAGTCTATTCCCTGGCTTCCTGCTTCCAGACTGGCCATCTTCAACCTACTATTTTGCACACCAGCAGTGAGAGAGCAGTGATGCAGAAACCAACACATTGCTTTCTTCCTTTACATCCTCCAGTCCAAGTAGCATTAAATTTCTAGCTCCTTGTTTGGCACTTAAGGCCGTCCAGAGTTCTGACCCCCACCAAACCTCTCCAATCTCTTTTGCCACACTTAGCTTCACATGCTCTGCTCTGACCACTGAACTAATGACAAGTGTTTACTACAATGTACCAGGCTCTCTCTTGTCTAGGTGTCTTCCCATGGAAGGCCTTTACACTGAATTCCCAAACCTGATGAACTCCAAGTGTCACTTCTTCCAAGAAGCCTACTTTGATTCCCAAGTGGGATTGGATCCCATCTTTTGGGCTCCCACAGCCCCCAGAACTCCCCCCATCTCCCTTATGTGGAACTGATGTCTAGTGTTCTCTCTCCTAGTAGCTTAGAAGTTTCCTGAAGGCAGGAATTCTGTCTCCAGCAAAGCCCAATACCTGGCCCCCTAGTAAGTGTCAGTGACTAGTCATTGCATGCATTCAGGTGCATGAATGGTTGGATGAGGAATGGAATTTGGGTTCAGCCCTGTGGTTGCACATTCTTGCCTAAAGGGCTTGTGAGATATCACTAGTTCCTGGCAGGTTCCTCTGAGCTCCAGGGCATGGTTTCTCTGCAAAGGGGCATGGAGTGGGTCAGATGTTGCAGAATGAGGCCAAACTAGTCAAGTTCTGAGCCTGAAGGTGAGGCATTTTGGAAGAGAAGAGGTGTGATGTGAGATAGAAAGTGAGGGTGGCCACTGAGGTAGGTGCTATTATTTTCCCACTTCCTTATAGGTAAAAAAAACTGAGGCACACAGAGTCTCAAGTGACTTGTCAAAGCCACACAGGTAACTATGGTTATTCTGTGACTCCAACTCTGTTCAACTCCAAGTCTCTTTTCCCTTTGTCCCCATCTCTCCCATGATTCATTTAGGAAAACAAGTTTGTACTAGTTAACGGTGGAGTTGTGCCTCCAACCTGGGTCTTAGAGAAACAATTGGCAAGGCAGCAAAGAAAGAAGTCATATCCTAAACACCTACTGTGATCTTAAGCTATGGGGACATCAAGAGGAATGGGGGATGGGGTGGAAAATGGAGCTTGAACATTTCTTGAGCTAGTTACCTGCTCAGGTCTCTCTGTACATAAACTCTTAACATTTGAAGTAGCTCCTTTATATGGAAATTATTAATATCATCATTCACCTCTGAAAACCTGAGACTCCTGGAGAGGAAGCGACTTACATATGTTTAGCCACCTAATAAGCAGCAAGGGCAGGACTTGCATGGGTGTGTCAGGCTCCACAATGAAAGGGGACGAGCAAAGCTCTGAAACAAATTAGATCATGGCTTTGCAAGGGGTTGGGACAAGAGTGGCCAGATTGAGAACATCCTGGAGGACAGGAGGGACTGGTGGGGGCTGTACTTTGAAAAGGAAGGGTAGAGTTTGGCTCTGGAAGGCCCAGAGCTAGAATTGTAGACCCTGACTGGGCACTTTCTGTTAAAAAATAGTAAATATGGGTAGCTGACTCTTGATTTTAGCTCAGGTCATGATCTCAGGTTTGTGAAATCAAGCCCTGCTTTGGGTTCCACACTGGTCATGGAGTCTGTTTAGATTCTCTCTCTCCCTCTCCTCCCTCTCCTTCTGTCCCTCCCTCCTCTCTTAAAAAAATAAAATAATAATAATAAAAATATATATTATTACATATATTAACATATCTAATGCATTATTTATAATGGGCAGCATGTTATATGTAAAAATATATTCCCTCTTTATATATTCTATATATAGATCTCATCTATATATATAGAGAGAGAAAGTTTTTTGATGCTGAATGTAAAACTCATGAAATATATTTAAATGTTTTTTGGGGGAGGAAACAGCAGTAAGAGTGGTCTATGGAAATTCTGCAGAATAAAGAAATAAGGGCACCTGGGTGGCTCAGTTGGTTAAGTGTCTGCCTTTGGCTCAGGTCATGATCCCCGGATCCTGGGATTGAGTCCCACATCTGGCTCCCTGCTCTGTGGGGAGTCTGCTTCTCCCTCTGCCACTCCCCAACTCATCATCTCAATCTCTCTCTCAAATAAATAAGTAAAATATTAAAAAAATAAAATGAACAAATAAAGAAATCAAGAAAGAAGCCTGCAAGGAACCGATGATTAAAATGTACCTGATCTGAGGTCATGAGTGACCTTACCCACTACACAGAAGTCAAAACCAACAAAATAAATCCATTTCTCCCCAAAGTAATACATGTTCATCGATGAAAATTTTGGGGGAAAATACAACTTACCACTCAAACACTGTTAGCATCTTGGGTGTATTTTAGCTTATACTACCTTACAAAGATAAAAAGAAGATAATATTTCAGATCATCCTGCATAGTCATTTATATATTGCTATTTTTTTTAAAGATTTTCCAATTAAAATTCTTTACAAACTTTCAAATGCCCACAAAAATTCTATTGAATGGATATACTTAGGGAATTCCTTTCTGCATTTTTTTACATTTCTATGGAGTATTGTAATTTTAAAACTATTTTTATTATTGATGTATAGTTGATATACAATGTTCTATTAGTTTCAGTGTACAACAGTGGTTTGGCTATCCTATACATTTTTAAAGATTTATTTATTTATTTTTAGAGAGAGAGCACAGGTGGGAGGGGCAGAGGAAGAGGGAGAGAGAAACATCAAGAAGACTCCGTGCTGAGCACAGAGACCCACATGGGGCTTGATCCCATGACCCTGAGATTATGACCTAAGCTGAAACCAAGAGCTGGGCACTTACACGGGCCACCCCTCAACCATGCTATACATTATATAAATGCTCACCAACATGGTTACATCTTTCACCATAAAATGTTATTATAATATTATTGACATTTTCATACCCCTGACTTATTCATTTTTAACTGGAAGTTTGTACCTCTTAATCTCCTTCACCTATTTTGCCAATACCTTTACTTCCTTCCCCTCTGGCAACCACCACTTTGTTCTCTGTATTTATGAGTTTTTTTCTGTTTCTTTGCTGTTGTTCATTTGTTTTGTTCTTTAGATTCCACATTTAAGTGATAGCATATGGTATTTGTTATTGTCTCTCTGACTTATTTCACTTAACATAATACCCTCTAGCTCTATCCATGTTGTCACAAATGGCAAGATCTCATTCCTTTTTATGGTGTATATCAATTTATATATAGATATCTATCACATTTTTTAATCTTTTCCTCTATTGATGGACACTTAGGTTGCTTCCATATCTTAGTTTTGAAATTTCATTTTCTTTCCTTAAACTTGTTCAGTCAGGATGGATGAATTTCAAAATCATTATAATTAGTGAATGAAGCCAGACAAAAAAGAGCACATACTGTGTGCTCCTACTTAAACAATGTTTAGGAAGAGGTAAAACTAATCCATAGTGAGGGAATTCAGAACAGTGACACTTTTGTGAGAAGAATGATGTGAAGTGTCATGAAGGAACATTTTAGATTAAAGAAAATATTTTATATCTTGATAGAGAAGAGGGTGACAAAGGTTTATGGTTTTGTCAAAACTAACTGAATTTTTAACTTAAGATCAGAATCCTAGAGGAGAACATAGGCAGTAATCTCTTTGATATCAGACACAGCAACTTCTTTCAAGATATGTCTCCAAAGGCAAAGGAAACAAAAGCCAAAATAAACTTTTGGGACTTCATCAAAATCAAAAGCTTCTGCACAGCAAAGGAAACAGTCAAGAAAACAAAGAGGCAACCCACGGAATGGGAGAAGATATTTGCAAATGACAGTACAGACAAAAGATTGATACCCAGGATCTATAAAGAACTCCTCAAACTCAACACACACAAAACAGATAATCATATCAAA
>NW_019154203.1:1171554-1172482 GCF_002288905.1 Enhydra lutris kenyoni | reverse complement strand
TGGGGAGTTAGGAGAAGGGAGTTGGGGGAAATTGGAAGGGGAGGTGAACAAAGAGAGACTATGGACTCTGAAAAACAATCTGAGGGTTTTGAAAGGGCGGGGCATGGGAGGTTGGGGGATCCAGGTGGTGGGTATTTTAGAGGGCACGAATTGCATGGAGCGCTGGGTGTGGTGCAAAAATAATGAATACTGTTACACTGAAAAAATAAAAAATATTAAAAAAAATTGAAGCAGAAGGAAAACTTCCAGACTCTTTTTAGGAAGCCAGCATTACCCTGATCCCCAAACCAGGAAAAGACACCAAAAAAAGAGAATTTTAGACCAATATCCCTGATGAATATGGATGCTAAGATTCTCAACAAGATCCTAGCTAATAGGATCCAACAGCACATTAAAAAGTTTTGGATAATGCCAGTGGCCTCAACATGAGGCAGGAATCTATCAAAATCCTAGAGAAGAACATAGGTAGTAACCTCTTTGACATTGGCCACAGCAACTTCTTTCAAGACATGTCTCCAAAGGCAAAGGAAACAAAAGTCAAAATGAACTTTTGGGATTCATCAAGATCAAAAGCTTCTGCACAGCAAAGGACACAGTCAACAAAACAAAGAGGCAACCCATGGAAAGGGAGAAGATATTCACAAATGACACTACAGACAAAAGGCTGATATCCAAGTTCTATAAAGAACTGAATCTCAGCACTCAATAAAACAGATAATCACATCAAAAAATGGGCAGAAGACATGAACAGACAGTTCTCCAAAGAAGACATACAAAGGGCTAACAGACACATGAAAAAATGTTCATCATCATTGGCCATCAGGGAGACTCAGATCAAAACCACATTGCAGGGACGCCTGGGTGGCTCAGTTGGTTAAGCAGCTGCCTTCGGCTCAGGTCATGATCCCAGGACACTGGGATCATGACC